>NC_056732.1:1198593392-1198735892 GCF_019279795.1 Protopterus annectens
GGAAAAAAAGTTTTAAATTTGGCCCTTTTACATGTTGAGGAATCCTCAAAACATATATATGATGGTGAGTGGCATCTGCAACTGGGATATGGTAGCTATACGGTACGTGTAGTACACGTGCCTGTCCACATGAACAGGTGCCAGTATCAACACAACTGCACTCTCACTGGGATGCACACACATTGACACACATGCAGGACCAGGGATCCAACTCATCACTAGTGAGAGTGCCACAACACATTAATGTGCAGTTATCACATGTACCACAGGGATCATACAGAGATTATATGGGCATATGTGGAGGTGTCTGACACTGGGCAGCATGCTTCAGTATGCCAATGGGGGTTGTAGTGAGTTTGAATGTGATCATACACATCCTACAACACACACACACACACACACACACACACACACACACACACACGATGCCAGTACTGACATGCATGGGTGCATTGCTTCACGGGTGTGTAGTGGTCGACTGTGCCAGACAGCTATACAAGGCTAGGTGATGGGTATACCTTGGCATCAGCCCACATGACAATGGTCTGCATTGTGGCTCAGCAGTGTAGTTTCTGGATTTTCCCACACAGGTGGGTATTGTATTCACCATCCAGTCTCCTTAGTGACTATTGTGTGTGGCCAATGCTGCGCATTACTTGCCATGTATGTGTTCCTTAGTCCATGACATGGACGTTGTCTATGATGTGCACACCACCCACATGCATGTACAGTGATATGTGGAACTGTACCTGGGGTGTCCGGCCCATGTTTTCTACACAGATTATCATCAGATGTGCCAGTCCTGGCCTCATGTAGTGGGAACTGGTAATGGCCAGCAGGTTTACCCTGCACTTATATTGACAGCATGATACCAGCATCCTCTGGTGTCAGTGGCATCTGTCCATACAGGGCATGTTTCAGGCTTGGCATGTCCTTTATGGGCCACTTTTGATGGCACCACAGGTGTTGCAGGTGTCCAGTGGAGAACATGGAGAAGGTGCACTGTCAGCATGTATGTGCCTATTGGACAGATGGACAGGGTGCCATGTCCTCTGTAGCCAACTGCAATCACACCATGTTTACTATCAGTGGCCAATATGCAGGGCACTTCCAACATAGTGGCTGTTGCCTAGGCAAGTGTGTGTGTATAAGACATGGGTTGAGAGTGTTCTCTGGGTAATACTAGGGTTGCTAACTTTGTTTGCCTGGCCTTGATGTCACATGTATGGGTATGGATTTGCACCCCAGTCTCTCAGCTATTTCACATCTATTATCCCTGTACGGTGGACATTGTGATATATACTAGGGCCACCATATAAACAATTTGCAAAACCCGCTTCACATTGAGCCCAGTTGTTACACACTCACAACCACCTCCACACAGGATACGAGTTACAAACACTGACACACACACACACAGACACACACACACACACACACAAACACATACACACACACACACACACACACACACACACACACACACACACACACACACACACACACACACACCAGTCATGTCTGGGATTAGAACTCCTACCTAACTAGTTTATTATACTATAGTACTATGCAGTTATAGGATGTGCTGCAGAGATTACTGGAGTACTCTTTCCCCAAAGGTGTATTTTACAATGAATGACATCAGCAGGATTGCCAAAGTAGGGCATTTGAATTGTAGTGAATGTGGCTAGGCTAAAATGCATTGCTCCCTACCCAGACATTGAAACACACACAAAACATCCACAACCGCCATGTGTGGGAACAGAACTCTTACCAGAGTTCTATATCACATTACAACATGAAGCTGTCATAGGACGCACCATGGGGATTACTGGAGTACTTATTCCCCAAAGGTGTATTTTACAATGAATGACATCAGCAAGATTGCCAAAGTAGGGCATTTGAATTGTAGTGAGTGTGTCTAGGCTAAAATGCATTGCTCCCTACGCAGACATTGAAACACACACAAAACATCTATAGCAGCCATGTGTGGGAATAGAACCCCTACCAGAGTTGCGTATCACACTACAACATGACGCTGTCATAGGACGCACCACATTGATTACTAGAGTATTCCTTCCAAAAAGGTGTATTTCACAATGAATGACATCAGCAGGATTGCCAAAGCAGGGCATTTGAATTGTAGCGATTGTGGCTAGGCAAAATGCATTGCTCCCTACACAGACATTAAAACACACGCAAAAAAAAATTGCAACCGACATGTGTGGGAATAGAACCCCTAACAGAGTTCTATATCACACTGCAGCATGAAGCTGTTAGAGGACACACCATGGGGATTACTGGGGTACTCATTCCCCAAAGGTGTATTTCACAATGAATGACATCAGCAGGATTGCCAAAGTAGGCATTTGAATTATAGTGAGTGTGGTTAGGCTAAAATGCATTGTTCTCTACACAGACAGAGACACACACAAACACAATCACCATGTCTGGGATTAGAACTCCTACCTAACTAGATCATCACACTACAGTTTAGGACGCGCCATGGAGATTGCTGGGCTACAGCTTTCCGAAAGGTGTATTTCACAGTGTATGACATCAGCAGTATTGACAAAGTAAGGCAATTGAATTGTAGTGAGTGTGACTAGTCTAAAAAGCATTGCTTTCTACACAGACAGTGACATACACACACACACACACACACACACACACACACACACACACACACACACACACACACACACACACACACACACACACACACACACACAAAGTTGTCATGTCTGGGATTAGAACTCCTACCTATCTAGTTTATCACACTACAGCAGTATGCAGTTATAGAACATGCCATGGAGATTACTGGGCTACAACTTTCTGAAAGGTGTATTTCACAGTGTATTACATCAACAGCCTTAGCAAAGTAGGGCATTTGAATTGTAGTGGGTGTGACAAGCCTAAAAAGCATTGCTGTCTACACAGACAGACACACACACACACACACACACACACACACACACACACACACACACACTTGCGATGTCTGGGATTAGAACTCCTACCTAACTAGTTTATCATACTACAGCAGTACATAGTTATAGGAAGTGCCATGGAGATTACTGGCCTACACCTTTCACAAGGGTGTATTTCAAAGTGGACGACCTCAGCAGGCTTGTCATAGTATGGCTATGGGGAGGGCAGTGTGTGTGCATGGGCCATAATCCATTCATCTAGAGGTTGACACACCACATGCGGGCACATGCAGGGTTATATTCCACAGGTACGTGTATACAGCTGCTAGATGACTACTTCCTTGTACAGCCATGTTGCACAGCTAGCACTTGCACCACATAGTCCATAATGCTGACAGATACCAGTGGCTAAGGTCTACAGTGAGTGACATACAAACCTCATGTGGTTGTAGCCATTTCGCTGTGTGCTGGGTGGGACAGGCCTCATAATGGATGGCCGCTTGTGACAGTCACTCTCTTCCATACATCTGAGTACATCTACTTTTGGCTTATTATAGTTGTCCTTGGATATATGCCTGTATTCCTATCCAGTGTGTGTGCAAAGCATGAGTGCTGCATACTGAAGAGTGTCTGCACTAACCTCTGCAACTTCCAGATATATCTGGTCCACTGTTGTTTGCAGACATGGCCTTCATTTGTTTAAGTGTGTGAGCATGCCCAGTAAGCCCTTCTGTATTGAATGTGTGGATCAATTCCAGGTAGTTTGTACTGCAGTGCAGATCTTTGTGTTGTACACCTACCGGTAGCATACTGTTTCTGCAGGGTATCCGTCAATCATTTGGCGATATGTGGACAAACTGGGTAGGGGATAGAGTGTACTGTAGGTGATTGTGTCTGTGCTGCTTCAGCTGCATGGTACTGCTGTTAGCAGAGATATTCAGACATGTGTATTGTTATACACAGTGATGTTTTCTGTCCTCATGTACTATCAGGTGGACATTCTTGCTCACAGTGATGACTTGGGGGACAAGGGTGACTGCAGCTGTGTCAGGATTGTGGGCAGACACCTACATATTCATGGTAACTTATGCCATTCTGGAGGGGGAGCTGTTTGTGTATCCAGTTTAGCACCTTGGTACAGTGCTGGCAGAGGATCCCATACGTGTCCGCCCATCAACATGACTCTTACAGTTGAAATGCCTCACAGCTGTACAGATTTGCATAGGTTAGCCAGAGGTAGGGACCATGGGTCAAGACATTTACCCTATTGTGGTGTACGGGCAGGTGTGTAGCTACCCATTTATGTGTTTGCAACCAAGGATAGTGTGTGCACACAGCATGGTGTCAGACCCTGCACATTCCGTGCTGCCCATTCTCCCACACCCCCTCTGTTATTCTAACCTCTTCCATACATTATGCATACATTCTCTCATACTTTCCCTAAGGTTATCACTACATCACAGGTGTGTGTTAGTGTTGGTCCACAGTTCATGAAGTGGGACATGGTGGGCATGTTACTGTGCTTTGTCCACATGGCCTTGCATATGGCTTATGTGGAGTGTGTTATGTTATTTGTGTGTCCAGGACATAACATGCATTGGCAGTATGTGTGAGACACGGGCCTTTGGCAGGTGACTGTGGGGCATTAGGTGTTGGTGCAGCCCAGATGTGGCAGGCCATTGCATTTTGTCAGTCCTACAGTCCCAGTCCACCATACAGTATATTCCCCTGGGTTGACAGGGTAGGTGTGATAGTTGTTCATGCTAATACCTTCTATCAGTCTTGATCAGGTAGTGTGGATGCTGGCAGGGTGCTACCTACAGCAAGGGACACACCTGCATGGGACACCTGCACTGCATGCTGCAGTCTTCCACTATTGCCATATACAGGTGGGGTCTTACTGTACCCATTCCTCACAGAAGGGATATTGCCAGAGAGATTCCTGTGGGTGGTGTTTGCATGGCTGGGTGCATGTATGTTTTGGACACTACTTGCACCTGACACACAGATATGCATGTGGCATTACAGTTATGCTGGTATGTGCAGGTACATCAGCTGATTCCAGTACATCAGTCCTACCTCCTTTGGATCTACAGGTGTTCAGGCAGATATCACCAGTATCCCCTACTACAGGTCCAGTTACTGTGATGGATACCAATATGTACAAATCCAGGGGTGTGTCCATTTCACAGTAACACAATATATACTGTATGTCTGGGGTATGTTCCCCTGTGTACTGCTTGTATATCCAGCCCAACAGCCATGCCATGTCAGTCTTTCAGATGGTTACACATATTACCACCATACATTTACAATGGCTTACTGCTAGCATGTGTTATATGGGTGAGGATTGTCTTTGGCATTGCTGTTATGAGGGCTTGTCCCTGTCATCAGCATTAGTGGGCAGTGGCCACCAGGTCTTACCTCAGCATGCATACATACTGACCACTCTCACACATTATGACACACACACCATCCTAACCCACACATACCTGCATATTGTGCAAATGCTACAACCTAGCCTGCTTCCTTGGCCACCTCTGGGCTTCTGTGCTCCACTCGTATTATACCTACTCATACATGTTACTACATTTCTATACAGGATTGGGGGGCACACCTGAGTGTCACTACATTTCTACACTGGATTGGGGGAAGGGGCAGACCTGTCTGTTTCCACATGTCTGCATAGGTGTGGGGGGGGGCACACCCGACTGTTTCTACATTTCTACATAGGATTGTGTGTGGGGGGGTACACCTGACTGTTTCTACATTTCTACACTGGATTAGGGGTACACTTGACTGTTACTACATTTCTATTCTGGATTGGGGGTAGGGGCACACCTGACTGTTTCTACATGTCTACATGGGGGTGGGGGTGGCACATCTGCCTGCTACTACATTTCTACATAGGGTTGTGGGGGGAAACCTGACTGCTTTTACATTTCTACACAGGATTGGGGGCACACACCTGACTGTTACTACATGTTTACATAGGGTAGTGGGGGCCACACCTGACTGTTTTTACATTTCCACACAGGATTGGGAGGCACACCTGACTGTTACTACATTTCTACACAGGATGGGATGGCACACCTGACTGTTTCTACATTTCTACACATGATCGGGGGGGGGCAAACATTACTGTTTCTATATGTATATATAGGATGGGGGGCACACCTGGCACTTTCACACATTTGATATGACTCTACTGGTATGTCAGGTACTCCATTTCATTCTGCATTCTAACCTATCATACTGACTAGAGGCATATCTGTGTACTACAAGTCTTAGCTTTGGTTGCCCTACATATTAGTGTCTGACTTCCTACCCTTCAGAAGTAACATCCCACTGCCTGACCTTCTCTAGTCTTTCTGTGTAGGCCTGGGGGGAGGTTACCCATAGGCATCATTCAGAGGCCTGGCTCTGTTTGGATTTGTCTATACCTGTCATGCTGGCTGAGACTGTTGTTGGGTATGTGAACCCCCCCTGACTGGCATGTGTGAGTCATATGGACACACATGTCACCCAGCACATTTCTTGCAGTGGGTTTTGTCACCCTATGTAGTACTAGCTACTATGGTGACTCCAGTATGTGTTACAGATGTCATGGTGACACTATGGGTGTCTACTATCTGCTGCCATAACATTCAGTAACCCAATTCCCTTGCATGCTCACATCCAGGGTGGCATAATGGTTAAGGTGTTCACCTTATAGACACAAGGTACAGGGTTCAATTCTCACATGGGGTAATTGGCTAGGCTCAAAAGGGCCCAGAGGGGGCAGTTAGCCTAGTACTAATCTATGAACCTATGAACCTATACAGGTAACGACACATTCTACTGCATTTGGCAATTGGTAGGTTGATTGACTTACCTTGTGGGTGTGCCAGGATTGAGGATGGTGTGGAGGGCTGCCTATAACAGATGCACATAGTACACTCCCTATACATGGTTGAGCACAGATAGTGTCATGTTTGACATCCCTTTTACTGCATGTGTGAGTCAGAGAGAGGTGTCATTCCCTGGGTCCCTACTGTGTCAGTGTATATGCTATGTGTTGCCTTTTTGCCAAGGCCAGGGCATACTGGGCACACCTCCATCTGCCTACTGGGATAGGCTCAGCTTGTTCCTCCTTTGAGTCACTTTGTGCCTGTGCAGGCCTTGGCATTGTTGGGGGTTTATGTGGCCCTGCCCCATGCTGTTCCTGCTGCAGCTGTTTCTACAGGATCATATTGTGTAGCATGGCACATACCATAACAATTTGAGTACATGTAGCTGGGGAGTACTGCAAGGTTCCACCTGCTGTGTCCAGACACCGGAACCATGACTTGAGCATCCCAAACACATGCTATATTATAACTGTGTTATGTGGGTGTGCCTCATTATGGCATTCTTGTTCAAGTGTGTGTGCATTTCTGATGGGTGTCATCAGCCACGGCTCCAGTGTGTAACCAGCATCCCCCACTAGGTGACCATAGGGGATGTCTCCATTGGCAAATCTCTGGTACAGCTGTGTCAGATGCCAAATGTGGGAATAGTGATAGTTTCCAGGGCAGCCAGCACATACATTCATTGTAATGCCCTGGGCATCGCACATGACTTGGTAGTTGATGGGGGGGTCTGTGGTTGATGTAGGCCCTACCCTGATCACCAGGTGGTGCTTTGATGCATATGTGCATGCAGTCTATAGCACCCACTACCTCAGGGTATTCTGCTATTTTGTGGAAGAGACACATATTTCTGGCCAGCACCTCACAGGTGTTGAGGAAATATATGTGCTCACTGGCATGTGCTGACATGGCATCCAGGAACTGGTGGAATACTCTGGATGCTGATGCCTTTGAGATCCCCATGATATCCCCAGTTGAACTTTGGGAGGTACCTGTGGCTAGTATTCCTAGGCCTACACATACCTTGGTATCCACTGGGATGGGTTCCCCTCAGTCAGTTTGGTGTGTGAGGCGTGGCTGGCACAGCTCAACAATTTGCTGTAGAAGGTCCATGTCCACCCTGTAGTGCTCCACTATCTCCAGCTCATGTAGCCCCTGGTAGGTTACCCTAATTCTGTACACCCTTCTCCTTCTCCTCACTGTCGGTTGATTGTCAGCATTCACATGCTCACCACCCTCAGCCTCTTGCACATGTTGTTCTATGTTGCCTGCTGCAGTCCTTATCATTTTGTAGTTTTGTTTGTTAAAAGTTCCCCGCTTGTATACACCGGTGGTGTAGAGAAGGGGAAAAAACAGAGGTGAAGGTGTTTGCATAGTTTATAGTAGTGTTCTGGGCTGGGCTGGTCTGCTGCTTGTGTAATTGGCTGATTCTGATACATTTCATCTGCCAGCTTTGCTAGTTCTCCTTGATTACCTTCCTACTGCTGTTTTCTCTTCCCATTGCCTTCCTGTTTAAGCCCAGGGCTGCGCTGCACAAACACAGTGCTCAAATGTGCACAGAGCTGCTATTTCCTGGTTTAACTTTTTTTTTCCCTTTAAAACCCGGTGCATGGCGCACACACCCAGTTAGGCAATGTAAATAGTGCTAGGCAGACTCAGACACACCCCCTTGCCTAGCTGTGCTTAGCTTGGAGAAAACCTGAGCAACAGGGCTCCAATCCACTTACAGTATGCCTGACATACCCCCTATGATGTCAGCTAACTCCTAGGCTTGCACCAAGCTATTCCTGCTCTTACACTGTTGGGACCTGACTAGCATGCTGCAGAAAACTGGGATTCACTATCATTCCCCTCATTTGCATAGGATTGCCTGCTAATGCATAGTTACATGTCACACACTGAGCCTCCCCCCTTAGCAACCACTACACACTGGCCATGTTGTCTTCTGCCTGCCATTGACTTTAATGGCAGAATAGTGATTTTAGTTAGAATGCTTATTTTAGGTTTATTTTCTTATTTTCCCCCTGATCCCATTTGCGAGCTGCTAACCTATGCTTAAACAGCTGAGATCGGCTAAAAAATTAAAGTTGATTTTTTTTAATTTTTTAAGCTGTTTGCAATGCCAATGGCCTTATACTTGGCCATTGACATACTTCCTGACTGATATGCAGCCTTTATTTTGAGCTGTCATGGCTCTGTTTTTGATTTTGCAGAAATGTACTCAGTTACTAACCGAGTACATTTTTGCAGATTACACTAGTCCTGCATGGCTGGTTTCAAGCTTCCTGGATCACAAATTCACCTCATTTGCATGGATTTTTCCTGCAAATGGGGTGATTTGCATACAGGAGCTTAGTCCATGCAGGACTAGGTCAGGAGCGCCCGTGCACACCCCTGCAGGCTATTCCTGGATCGCACAGCAGACATATTGCCTGCTAGAGCTCCTGCACTAATCCTGCACACCATGCAAGGTTTGCAGAATCCAGGGGAATGTTTTAGCTAATATTCAAATGCCTAGGAGAGGTGCGGACCATCCCTGCCCAAGCAGCACAATTTGTTGGCCATCTCCTTCCAAGCATACAAATTTTGCAACCCCTTGAAATGATTTTCTGGTAAATCACTGATAATTACAATAAGTTAATAATGTCAGACATTATTGTTCAGAAAATGTATATATATGCTGTCAATAGATTAACAGGTTTTCATTTGTATGCAAAATATGTTAATCTGTTAATACTGCATGTGAACAAGAAGAATAATTTAAAAAAAAATCACCAATTTTTGTCCTTTGATCCTCCCCCATTATTTTTGGATTTGTCCAGAAATCTTAAGAAAATAATTTGAGCGGTGTACTGCTACCAGTTTGACAGTACTAATTATTTTCTCAATCTGTGCTGCTACACTGTTTTTTCTCTAACTGGTAGTACAAAGACCAATGGTCAGATGATTGGTCATAACCTTTTATTATGTATTCTTTCTTGACATGAATGCCTAAACTCACTTTTCGAGCTTAAATCTCACGTTGAATTTTTTGATACCCATTGTAATGGATATATTACTTTAGCACTTATTAATGTTTATTTTAATATACTTTTAGCTTAAAACTATTGCAACAGTTTCATATTTTTCTTTTCATATCTGAAAAGAACAGCTTGACATGCTCATTAGAGCTTAGCAAGCAGATGGTAAAAGGTTCTGTTAATCATGTAACCATGAAAGAAAGTTCTGTACCTTGTACTTGGATGGAACATCTCTGAGACAAGCCTGCTGACAGTAAACAAATAAACCATGTCAACATTAATGCATGAGAAATATTTTAAACTATCCTGTCATATGCATACCTTTTTAACTGTTTACTCCTTTTAGCCTTGGAAATGTGTGTATGTAGCTTAACATGTCAGGAAAGCTTTGAACTTTGTATGAACTAGTTTTTTTTTCTATTTTGCAGATGTAAAATGGCTTGTTTCTGTACATATGCTGAATCTATTTTGATAATTCTGTATCATGATATTATCATAATGAATAATCCCCCAGATTCAGCAAGCCCCGCACGGTGTGCAGGAGCTCCAACAGGCAATATGTCTGCTGTGCAATCCAGGAATAAGCTGTAGGGATGTGCACGAGTGCTCCTGCACTAGTCCTGCAAGGACTCAGTCCCTGTATGCAAATTACCCCATCTCCAGGAGAAATCCATGCAAATGAGGTGAATTTTTGATCCAGGAAGCTGGTAGCCAGCCGTGCAGGTCTAGTGTAATCTGTAGAAATGTACTCTGCCACCAAATGAGTACATTTCTGCAAACTACAAAACGGAGCCATGACAACTCCAAGTAAAGGGTGGATATTATGCAGAAAGCATGCCAATGTCCAAATATAAGGCCATTGACATGGAAAACAGTTGCCAAAATAACAAAATCAACTTTTATTTTTTTTAGCCGATCTCGGCTGTTTAAGAGTAGGGTAGCGGTGCGCAAACGGGATCGGGCAAAAAATAAGAAAAAAACCCCCTAAAATAAGAATTCTATCCAAAATCACTATTTTGACATTATACTCAATGGCAGGCAGAAGACAACATGGCCAGTGAATAGTGGGTGCTAAGTGGGGAGGCTCAGTGTGGGACCTGTAACTATGTATCAGCAGGCAATCCTATTCAGATGAGGGGAATGATACGGAATCCCAGATTTTCCCTGCATGCTAGTCAGCACCCAACAGTGTAAGAGTAGGAATAGCTTGGTGCAAGCCTAGGAGTTAGCTGACATCATATGGGGTTGTCAGGCATACTGTAAGCAGATTGGAGCCCTGTGGCTCAGGTTTGCCCTTAGCTTAGCAGAGATAAGCAAGGGGATGTGTCTGAGGCTGCCTAGCACTCTTTACATTGCCTAAGCGGGTATGCATGCCAAGTACCAGCTTTTAAAGGGAAGAACAAAAGTAAACCAGGAAATAGCAGCTCTGTGCACATTTGAGCACTGTTTGCATGTGGTGCGCCCCTGGGCTTAAACAGGAAGGCAATGGAAGGGAAAACAGTAATAGGAAGACAATCTAGGAGAACTAGCATAGCTGTCAGGTGAAATGTATCAGAATCAGCCAATTACACAGGCAGAAGATCAGCCCAGAACACTACTATAAACTACGCAAATAACTTTACTTCTGTTTTTTCCCACATACTCTACACCACCAGTGTATACAAGCATGGAACTTTTAACAAACAAAAATAACAAAATGATAGTGTCTGCAGCAGCTATCAGACATCAGCATGTGCAAGAGGCTGAGGGTGGTGAGGATGAGAATGCTGTCGACCAACTCACAGTGAGGAGACGGAAAAGGCTGTACAGACCCTGGGTAACCTATCAGGGGCTACATGAGCTGGAGATAGTGGAGCACCATAGGATGGACAGGGACCTCCCACAGCAAATTGTTGAGCTGTGCCGGCCATGCCTGACACACAGGACTAACAGAGGGGAAGCCATCCCAGTCAATACCAAGATATGTGTAGGCCTAGGAACACTAGCCACAGGTACCTCCCAAAGCCCAACTGGAGATATCATGGGGATCTCACAGTCATCAGCATCCAGGGTATTCTGCCAGTTCCTGGATGCCATGTCAGCACATGCTGGTGAGTACATATATTTCCTCAACACCCATGAGGTGTTGGCCAGCAATATGCATCTCTTCCACCAAATAGCAGAATAACCTGAGGTGGTGGGTACTATAGACTGCATGCACATATGCATCAAAGCACCATCCAGTGAACAGGGTAGGGTCTACATCAAACGCAAGGGCTTCCCCTCCATCAACTGCCAGGTTGTGTGTGATGCCCAAGGCATTATAATGAATGTGTGTGCTGGCTGCCCTGGAAGCTACCATGATTCCCACATCTGGCATCTGACACAGCTGTACCAGAGATTTTCCAGTGGGGACATCCCTTATGGTCACCTAGTGGGGGATGCTGGTTACTCACTGGAGCCTTGACTGATGACACCCATCAGAAATGTACACACACCCGAACAAGAACTCCATAATAAGGCACACACACAGATCAGAATCAAAATAGAGCATGTGTTTGGGATGGTCAAGTCACGGTACTGGTGCCTGGACACATCCGGTGGAGCCTTGCAGTACTCACCAGCTACATGAACCCAAATTGTTATTGTATGTGCCAAGCTACAAAATATGATCCTGTGGAAACAGCTGCAGCAGGAACAGCATGGGGCAGAGCCACACTGCCCCCCACCAATGCCAAGGCCTGCACAGGCACAGAGAGACTCAGAGGAGGAACAACCTGAGCTTGTCCCAGTAGGCAGATGGACACATGCCCAGTATGCCCTGGCCTTGGCAAGGAGGCAATGCATAGCACATACACTGACACAGTAGGGACCCAGGGAATAACACCTCTCTCTGACTTGCACATGCAGTAAAAGGGATGCCAAACATGACACTACCTGTGCTCAACCATGTATAGGGAGTGTAATAAGTACATCCAACATATGCAGCCTCCAGCACCATCCGCAATACTGGCACACCCACAAGATAAGTCACTCTTCTTACCTATTGCCGATTGGAGTAGTATCTGTTGTTACTTGTATCTATGGTATGGATGTGAGCATGCAAGGTAATCGGGTAGTTGAATGGGATGCCAGCAGATAGTAGACACCTATTGTGGCAGCATCAGATCTGTAACAAATACTGGTGTCAACATAGTAGCCATTACTACACATGGTGACAAAACCCACTGCAGGAAATGTGCTGGACCACATGTGTGTCCATATGACGCACACATGCCAGTTAGGGAGGCTCACATACCCAACAACAGTCTCAGCCAGCAGGACAGGTGTAGACAAAGACAAACAAAGGCTGTGCCAAGGCCTCTGAATAATGCCTATGGGTAACCTCCCCCCTAGCCTACGCAGACAGACTACATCAGGTCAGGCCATGGGATGTTAGTTCTCAAGGGTAGGAAGTCAGAAACTAATATGTAGGTCAATCAAACCTAAGACCTGTAGTACACTGATATGCCTCTAGTCAGCATGATAGGTTAGAATATAGAATGAAATGGAGTACCTGACATACCAGTACAGTCATAGCAGAGGTGTACAAGTGTCAGGAGTGACCCCCAATCCTATGTAGAAATTTAGAAACAGTCAAGTGTGCCCCCCCAATGCTTTGTAGAAATGTAGAAATAGCCAGGTGTGCTACCCCAATCCTGTGTAGAAATGTAGGAACAGTCAGGTGTGCCCCCCCCAATCTTATGTAGAAATGTAGTAACAGTCAGGTGTGCCCCCAATCCTGTTTTGAAATGTAGAAATAGTCAGGTGTGGCCCCCCAATCCTGTGTAGAAATGTAGGAACAGTCAGGTGTGCCACCCCAATCCTATGTAGAAATGTAGTAACAGGTGTCCAATCCTGTGTAGACATGTAGTAACAGACAGGTGTGGCCCCTCAATCCTATGTAGAAATGTAGGAACAGTCAGGTGTGCCACCCCAATCCTATGTAGAAATGTAGTAACAGATGTACCCCCCAATCCTGTGTAGAATTGTAGAAACAGTCAGGTGCGCCCCCTATTCCAGTGTAGTAATGTCGAAACAGTCAGGTGTGCCCCCCCAAATCCTATGTAGATATGTAGTAACAGGCAGGTGTGCCCCACAATCCTATGTAGACATGTAGTAACAGACAGGTGTGCCCCCTCAATCCTATGTAGAAATGTAGTAACAGTCAGGTGTGCCCCCCAATCCTGTGTAGAAATGTAGTAACAGTTAGGTGTCTCCTCCAGTCCTGTGTAAAATTGTAGAAACAGTCAGGTGTGCCCCCCAATCCTATGTGGATATGCAGTAACAGTCAGGTGTGCCCCCCCAATCCTATGTCAAACTGTAGTAACAGTCAGGTGTGCCCCCGAATCCTATGTAGACATGTAGTAACAGGCAGGTGTGCCCTCCCAGTCCTATGTAGACATGTAGTAACAGATGGGTGTGCCACACCCCCAATCCTATGTAGACATGTAATAACATGTATGTGTAGTACAGTGGCCAAGGTAGCAGGATAGATTGTAGCATTTGTACAATATGCAGGTATGTGTGTGTTATGTTGGGTGTGTGTTTCATATTGTGTGAGAGTGGTCAGTATGTATGCATTTTGAGGTTTGACCTGGTGGCCATTGCCCACTACTACTGATGACAGGGCCAAGTCCTCACAACTGCAGTGCCAAAGAGAGTTCCCACCAGGATAACACATGCTAGCAGTAAGCCATTGTAAATATATGGTGGAAATATGTGTCACCATCTGAAATATGGATATGGCATGGCTGTTGGGCTAGATATACAAGCAGTACACAGGCAAAAGTACCCCAGATCTACAGTATATAATGTGTAACTGTGAAATGGACACACCCTTGGAATTGTACATACAGGTATGCATCACATTATTAGGGCCTGTAGTAGGGAATACCAGTGTCATCTGGTCGAATACTAGCAGATCACAGAGGTGATAGGACTGATGTATTGGGAAACAGCTGATGTACCTGCACATGCCAGCATAACTGGAATGCCCCATGCATGTCTGTGAGTCAGATGCAAATAGTGTCCATAGCACACATGCACCCAGCTCACCCAAACACCATCCACAGGTACCTCTCTGGTTGCATGACTGCTGTTGGCAATGGGTACAACATGACCCCCACCTGTGTATGGCAATAGCAAAAGAATGCAGCATGCAGTGCAGGTGTCCCATGCTGGTGTCTCCCTAGCTGTAGGTATTACCCTGCCAGCATCTACACCACCTGATCAATACTGATAGAAAGTATTGACATGAACACCTAGCACACCTACCCTGTCACCCCAGGGGAATATACTGTATGGCAGTCTGGGACTTTAGGACTGACAGAATGCAATGGCCTGCAACAGTTGGCCTGCATCACCACGAAATGGCCTACAGGCCTCTGCCAAAGTCCTTTGTCTCACACGTACTGCCAATGCATGTAATGTCATGGACACCCAAATAACAACATAACACACTCCACATAAGCCATATGCCAGGCCATGTCGACAAACCACAGTAACATGTCCACCATGTCCCACTGCACGAACTGTGGACCAACACCAAAACACAGCTGAGATGAGGTGATAACTTTAGGGAAAGTATCAGAGAATGTATGCATAATGTATGGAAGAGGATAGAATAATAGAAGAGGGTTGGGAGCATGGGCAGCATGGAATGTGCCAGGTCTGACACACAGCTGTGTGCACATACTATCCCTGGCTGCAAACACATAAATGGGTGGATGCAAACTGGCTGTAAACCACAATAGGGGTAATGTCCTGACTTATGACCCCTGCCTTTGGGTAACTTGTGTGAATCTGTACAGCTGGTGAGGTATTGCCACAGCAAGATAAGGGCATACTGTCATGTCAATGGATGTACAAGTATGAGATCCTCTGCCAGCTTTGTACCAAGGTGTTGAACCAGATACACAGAGCCAGCAGCAAGTGTCTGTAGCTCCCCCTCCATAATGGCATAACTTTCCATGAATATGTAGGCTTTTTGTCCACAATACTGGACACAGCTACATTCACCCTTGTTCCCCAGGGCATCACTGTGAGCAAGAATATCCACCTGACAGTACTTGAGGACATAAAACATCACAGTGTATAACAGTACACATGTCTGAATATCTCTGCTAACACCAGTACCATGTAGCAGAAGCAGCACAGACACAGTCACCTACAGTACACATGATCCCCTGCACAGTTTGACCCCATATTGCCAAATGATCTACAGATACCCTGCAGAAACAATTTGCTACCTGTAGGTGTACAACACAAAGGTCTGTACTGGAGTACAAACTATCTGGAATGGATCCACACATTCAGGACAGAAGGCCATACTGGGCATGCTCACACACTTAGAGAAATAAAGGCAATGTCAGACAACAACATACTGAAAGGTCATACTGGGCATGCTCACACACTTAAACAAATGAAGCCCATGTCTGCAAACAACAGTGGACCATACATATCTAACAGTTGCAAATGTTAGTGCATACACTCCTCAGTATGCACCAGTCATGCTTTGCACACACATTGGATAGTAATACAGACATATATCCAAGGACAACACACTATGATATGCCAAATGTAGACATACATAGATGTGTGGAAGAGAGTGACAGTGACAAAGAGCCATCCATCATGAGGCCTGTCCCACCCAGCACACAGCCAAATGGCTACAATCACATGATGTGTAAATGTCACTCACTGTAGAAATTAGCAACTGGTATCCATCAGCATTACAGATTATGTGGTGCAAGTGCTAGCTGTGCAACTTGACTGCACAAGGCAGTACTCATCTAGCAGTTGTATACACATACCTGCGGAATATAAACTTACATGTTCCTGTGTGTGGTGTGTTAACCTCTAGATGAATGGGTTATGGCCCATGCACACACACTGCCCTCCCCATAGCCCTACTATGACAAGCCTGCTGATGTCATCCACTTTGAAATACACCTTTGGAAATGGAATAGCCCAGTAATCTCTGTGGCATGTCCGAAAACTGCGTAATGCTGTAGTGTGATAAACTATTTGGGTAGGAGTTCTAATCCAAGACATGGCAACTGTGTGTGTGTATGTGTATGTCTGTGTAGGGAGCAATGCTTTTTAGACTAGTCACACTCACTGCAATTCAAATGCCCTACTTTGGCAAGGCTGTTGATGGCATTCACTGTGAAATACATCTTTGAGAAAAGTGAAGTCCAGTAATCTCTTTGGCGCATCCTATAAATGTGTAATGCTGTAGTGTGATAAACTAGTTAGGTATGAGTTCTAATCCCAGACATGACAACTTTGTGTAGGGAGCAATGCTTTTTTTTAGGCTAGTAACACTCACTACAATTCAAATGCCTTACTTTGGCAAGGCTGCCAATGTCATTCACTGTGTAATTCACCTTTGGTAAAGGTGTAGCTCAGTAATCTCCGTGGCTTTCCCTATAATTGCATAATGCTGTAGTCTGATAGACTAGTTAGGTAGGAGTTCTAATCCCAGACATGGCAACTGTGTGTGTATGTTTGTCTCTGTGTAGGGAGCAATGCTTTTTAGGCTAGTTACACTCACTGCAATTCAAATGCCCTACTTTGGCAAGGCTGCCGATGTCATTCACTGTGAAATTCACCTTTGGGAAAGGTGTAGCTCAGTAATCTCCGTGGCACGTCCTATAACTGCATAATGCTGTAGTCTGATAAACTAGTTAGGTAGGAGTTCTAATCCCAGACATGGCAACTGTGTGTGTGTGTCTGTCTGTATAGGGAGCAATTCATTTTAGGCTAGTCACACTCACTACAATACAAATACCCTACTTTGGCAAGGCTGCTGATGTAATTCACTGTGAAATACACCTTTGGGAAAGGTGTAGCCCAGTAATTTCTGTGGTCTGTCCTACACCTGCGTAATACTGTAGTGTGAAAAACTAGTGAGTTAGGAGTTCTAATCCCAGACATGGCAACTGTGTGTGTGCGTGTGTGTGTGTGTGTGTGTGTGTGTGTGTGTGTGTGTGTGTTTACATGTGTCTCTGCCATTGTAGGGAGCAATAGTTTTTAGGCTAGTCACACTCACTACAATACAACTGCCCTACTTTGCCAAGGCTGCGGATGTCATTTACTGTGAAATACACCTTTGGGAAAGGTGTAGCCCAGTCATCTCCATGCTGCATCCTATAACTGCATAATGCTGTAGTGTGATAAACTAGTAAGGTAGGAGTTCTAATCCCAGACATGACAACTGTGTACATCTCTGTCTGTGTAGGGAGCAATGTTTTTTAGGCTAGTCTCACTCATTACAATACAAATGCCCTACTTTGGAAAGCCTGCTGATGTCATTCACTGTGAAATACACCTTTGGGAAAAAGATAGCCCAGTAATCTTTGTGGTGCATCCTATAACAGCGTAATGCTGTAGTGTGATATAGTACTTTGGAATGGGTTCTATTCCCACACATGGCAAGTGGGGATGTTTGTGTGTGTGCCTTTGTCTGTGTAGGGAGCAAACCTTTTTAGGATAGTCATACTCACTATGATTCAAATGCCATACTTTAGCAAGCCTGCTGATGTCATTCACTGTGAAATACACCTTTGGGAAAAAATTAGCTTACTAATCTCTGTGGTGCATCCTATAACAGTGCAATGCTGTAGTGTGATATAGTACTTTGGCAGGGGTTCTATTCCCACACATGCAAGTGTAGATGTTTGTGAAATACACCTTTGGGGAAGGAATACTCCAGTAATCTCCATGGAGCTTCCTATAACTGCGTAATGCTGAAGTGTAATAAACTAGTTAGGAAGGAGTTCTAATCCCAGACATGGCAGGTGTGTGTGTGTGTGTGTGTGTGTGTGTGTGTGTGTGTGTGTGCGTGTGTGTGTGTGTGTGTGTGTGTGTGTGTGTGTGTGTGTGTGTGAGTCTGTGTTTGTCATTCGTATCCTGTGACTGTGTAACAACTGGACTCATTGTGGAGTGGTTTTTGCAAATATCTTATATGGTGGCCCTATTATATGTCACAATGTCCACCTTACAAGGATAACAGATGTGAAATAGCCGAGAGGCTGGGGTGGCAATCCATACCTCTACATGTGAAATCAAGGCCCGGTGAACAAAGTTAGCAATCCTTGTATTACACAGGGAACACTCTCAACCCATGTCTCATACACAAACACACTTGCCTAGGCAACAACTGCTATGTTGGTAGTACCCTGCATATTGCCCACAGGTAGTAACCATGGTGTGTTTGCAGTGGACTACAGAGGGCATGGTGTCCTGTCCATCAGTACAATACACATGTATATGCAGATAGTGTGCCTTCACTATGCTCCCTACTGGATGCCTGCAACACCTGTGGTGCCTTCAAATGTGAGCCACAAAGGACATACCATGCCTTATACACATGCCCTGTATGGACAGATGCCACTGACACCAGGGAATACCTATATCATGCTATCAATGTAGGTGCAGGGTCAACCTGCTGTCCATTGCCTGTTCCCAGCACATGAGGCCAGGACAGGCACATTTGATTATACCGATCTTTGTATACAACTTGGGCCAGACACCCCAGGTACATTTCCACATGTCACTGTACATGCATGTGGGATGTGTGCACATCCCAGACAGCGTCCATGTCATGGACTAAAGAATACATATATAGGAAGCATTGAGCAGCAATGGCCACACACAATAGTTACCCAGGTGACTGGATGGTGAATACAATACCCACCTGTGTTGGCCAGTCCAGACACGACACCCCTGAGCCACACTGCAGACCATTGTCATGTGGCCTGATGCCAAGGCATACCCTTCACCTAGCCTTGTATAGCCTTCTGACACAGTCAACCAATATACACCAGTGAAGCAATGCACGCATGCATGTCAGTACTGGTACCCTGTGTCTGTGTGTGTGGTGTATGATGCTTATGACCACATTCAAACTCACTATAACCCCCATTGGCATACTGAAGCATGCTGTCTGATGTCAGACACCTCCACATACCCTTTGCCCATATAACCTCCAGATAACTCCTGTGGTGCATGTGATACCTGCACACTACTGTATTGTGGCAAAATAACCAGTTAGGAAGTATATTCCTGACCCTGCCAAGTGTGTCAATGTGTGTGAGTCCCTGAGAGAGTGTGGTTGTTTTGATGATGACACCTGTTCATGTGGACAGGCACACATGTACTACACCTACCGTATTGCTACCATATCATTGTTGCAGATGTCACTCACCATCACATATACATTTGGACAGCTATTCATCATGTAGGCTATGTGGTGCATGCAATAACTGCATAGATGTGTGATAGCAATACATAGTCAGGAGTTTGATACCATGTACTGGTAGGTGTGTGACACAAACATGCTTAGGTTTTACTCGCCCACCCCCTCCCTGGCTTACTTTGTTTCTGTCTGCCTCTCTTCCTCTCTCTCTGGTGGATGTGGAGAACTACACCTGCTTTGCTTAGTCAGCAGCTTGTGTTTTGTAAGTGATGCTCATGATCAGCTGATGGCCTCTGCACAAATTGCAGCCCTGCTCTAGCTGATTGCATGTGGAACAGCTGTGGTAACATTCCCATAGCCAATTGCATGGAAACACACTCCAATATTTAGGAATATCATGTTGGTGTTGGCCGTTTTCATTCATTGTGAGCAGGACCAAGATCTGGTGTTTGGCAAACAGCATCACGGATGGATTGGGCATTTACCTCTATTAACATACACTGTGGAAACAGGAGATCACACAGGAGGGAGATGTGCCTGACATGACTACAGAATGTAAATGTTGCTATTCTGCATTTGGAGTAATGTTGGTTTAACAGTGTGTGTATGGATATGGCTGGTCTACATGTTTTAATACCTGTCATGACAGTGATATGGTTTTGAGGAAATCCCCATCTGTAGGGTCAATTGCAGACTGGGTAGTATGTGGTGCCTTTTTTTCTTGTGTTACTCAAAGAGCACCTATCTGAGAATTGCAGAAGCATAGTGTGAGGATTGCAGTCAGTACATGGTGACAACCATGAGAGTTACTGACTTCATATCCCTCATAGGACATATGTCACAACAAACCTTATTACAACAGTAAATGTATGAGGTTATCACAGCAACATGTCAATACTGGCCCTGTATATGTGTCTCCAGCCACAACTCTGTCAACTCTTGTACATATGTCATGCAGTAAGAGGTGCATATGTTCTGTACACCATAATTTATTAACATCATATCTGATAAGCCAGTGAGATATAAGACTGCTACACATGTTATGTATAGTAGGAGTTATATTTGAGGACATAACCTGGGCATTCTGTGGTTGTGAGTACAGCACTGAGGACTGTGTACGTATGGTGAGTGTCGATGGTGTGTGCATTGTGAATATGTACATTGGCCTGTGTACAGACTGTGGTAGATGTCATTGTTCTTGGCCCTGTTCTATCTGATGTTACATGCTGCTTCAGTGTATGTTAACCTATCGGCTTACATGATTGTAGGGCCAAACACACACGTGTCCCATACCACAGACAGGCATCGGACCACACTGTGTAGTGGCCCAGTATATGTATGGTTAGTTTATGAGTGGCATATATGTGGATGATGTTGATCAGATAGTCCATATACTGTAATATTATGCTAGCATACCATATGTAGCTGTGGCTATGTTCACATTGGTTGTGGTTATGCACTTTCACACATGTGTCTGTTACTCTGTGCTGTGATATGCCTGTAGAGCTTGCTATATATGCAGGCACATGTGTATTCCCCCATAAGAAATGCAGGTCAGTGTTGTGGCAGTCTGCCTGTAGCCTGCACAGTGCTTTGTTACATGCCTAGCAGCTTAGTGTACTTACCCAGTGTGATGTTATGTCCAGATACTTTCCAGATGTACTGCTGCCAAGCCACCATAACAGTCATGCATTTCAGACAAAGCAGTGGGATGCTGTACAGATGTATGTCACTAACTAGTGGGTAGTATGTGGCCATGTAACCTCTGTACCACTGGTTATTATGTGTCAGGACAGAAAGGGGTGGTAGAATGCCTAACCTATGGGGGCAAATGTATACCAGTATTTACGTGATATACCCATTTACATGGCTTTTAACATCCACATTGTCAGGCTTGGTCCACATGTCTTGCACTAAGGGGTTCTGTGTATACCTCTGGACTGATCAGAGTGTGCTAGACTGTCCACATTTACTGGCCATATTTCTGCTGTAGTCCACAGGATCATTACTGTCCTACCAGTGGTACTGTACTATGATTTCCATAGGATGTCTGTCAGTAGCCAATGGCGCACATGTTAAAAGCAGATGTGACCTCCCACACACAACACGTCTGTGAAGACAACCCCTATTACAGTAGTAATAGTTCACACATATACCTGCAATCCATACCTGACTTCACCTTGCACTAAGAGGTTGGGACTATTGGGGCTGAGGTAGGACTCCACTCTATGTTCTGGACATATGGTGAACATATATGTATATATAATTATCCATACATCTATATAGATATATACACATATACATATCGACATACATAGATGGATATGTATATATATATATATATATATATATATATATATATATATATATATATATACATATTAACACTCAGATATATACATATACACAGCAATATATGTCTACACATAGACAGATAGAGATACACATGCACATATACTTATGGATATCTACATATATATTGATGGTAATAAGTATATCAGATCAGATATGTATGTACATATAGTTACAGATATCTACATATATGTCTGCATATATAAGCATATCGGTACACATAGGATGTGCATGCATATATAGCTCTCTCTCTCTCTCTATATATATATATATATATATATATATATATGTGTGTGTGTGTGTGTGTGTGTGTGTGTGTGTGTGTGTGTGTGTGTGTGTGTGTGTGTATATATGAAGAGATGTGCACATGGCCATATATATGTTGCACTATACAGATGTGTATATAGACATATGTATGAATATACATGTGTTTGTACAAGTAGACATATATCAAACTATTATATGTATATATCCATATTCCTGTCATGTGTAAACCTCACGGTTGTGTATAGCCTCCCAGAAGTATCTCACTGTATGTATCTGCTATGTGTACATTATGAGAAAACAACATATGTGATGCAACAGTCATATTAATAGCAAGTACTACAAAATTGTGGAAGTAAAGGCAATTGTTCCATACTAATCAATATGTGTACTGACAGATATATTGGAAAAACAACAACTGTCTTCAGAGTGGTCATGGTGTAGTGGTTAAGTGCTGTAACTATAGTGTGCAGGGTCCTGGGTTCAGGACCTGCAAGGACTTTTCACTTTGTTGCTGAGCAGAACAAGGGCTGTCGGATACAGAGTGGTTAAGCAGTTTTTAGCAGCTTTAATCACATTTGAGTGGGTTTGCTTGAAGCTAAGCAGTGCTAAGCTACGTGTAAAAGTACAGACGCTTACACAGTGTAGGCTTCACTAACCAGTACGCAAATCAGCTTAGCTGTTATATTGCAGCAATGTTCATACCTGCTAAGCATGGCTTAGCCCTGGTAACCAGTCCACACCATCCAGTCTAATGACATAGCAGGGTAATGACATCTGTAATAAGTGTATGTAATGCCATGTGTAATGCATGACACTATGTGCTGTCATTACAGTAGCAAGGGGTGTGAGTGTCATTTCTGGGACACAGACGTATATGGGGCCTGTACATCACTGTTATCCATGTGAATGTGTTACATACAGGGATAGTAGCCCAGGGTACGTGCTGTCACACTGGCATGTAGTGTATCATGGTGGTACAACTGTTAACAGTGCTTACCCAGGCAAGAATGTTGTGTCTTTCGGCTTATTCCGGTTGGGGGTCGCCACAGCAGAACTCCAGTCTGCTAATGTTTTAGTAGTGGATTTTTATGTGCCAAGTTACGAGCCCTGACACACAACCTTCAACGAAGGCACACCCATTCACGTATGCCTCCACATAGAAGACGCTCTAGCTGAGAATCGAATGGGACAACGTCTTGCTGTGAGGCGACAATGATACAGTGCTAAATCTAGTACTGACAACAGGCACACCTGCAGGCATTGCTGGACTCTGAGGCCCCCTGCTGTATTCCTGGTGTGAGCTGTGTCCCAGTATATAACCCCTACTGGATAATGATCTGACATGTGGAATGTACCTGTAGACTACAGTCTGTACAGCACATATTAGTGAGGGCTTCTGACATGTAGTTATGGCATACATATTGTTGTCAAACTTCTATCTGTTAACGCATTCATCCTACAGCATAGCTACTTGCCAAGCTGATGACTGTCAGTCCTTGTACAGATGTGCAGATGGCAGGTATCCAGCTGGGATATATACAGG
Organism: Protopterus annectens; assembly: GCF_019279795.1. Classification (NCBI taxonomy): domain Eukaryota; kingdom Metazoa; phylum Chordata; order Ceratodontiformes; family Protopteridae; genus Protopterus; species Protopterus annectens. Next base: position 1,198,617,617 of record NC_056732.1, read on the forward strand.
CAACCTCAACTTGTTTGGCATTGCCATGTCTGCCCAGCTGTGTAAGAACTGGCACATACAGGAGACAACACCCTGTATGGACCACATGCCACGGTTACCTCCACTACACTACCACAGTCAACAGAACATGTTTGGGTACAGGTCTCCATCACAGACACTAGCCATGTGTTATAATGCATGTTTTATACATGTCAACTTGATCACCTCAGTGGCCATTTGCAGGAGGCACCTGGAGGCTTGGCTGATGCATGTCACTCTCACTGTGAGGGGCACCACCAGTAGTGTCTGTCAATAGATTGCCTGCTGCCTCATTGCAGCTGGCAGGATACCAATGTACACACATCCCCTACACAACCCATCTCTCCTTGGACAATAGCTAGATACAAAGCTATGACCACCTGCAGCGATGCACCCCCAGTACTGACACACCTGTACATGTGCATTACCGAGTATAGCAGTATCTGTGTATTACCACACCTGTACTTGGGAATTCCATGAGGACCTTCACAACCACTGCAACACCATTTGCCATAGTCAGTTGTGGCTACTGCTGTATGGGACATCACATGTATCCTGTTAAGCTCCTCTCCATACCAGCTACACGAGCCTTGCAGTATCAGCACAACAGTGTTGTACAAATGGGTTGATAGGCATGGGATACCCATTGAGTTCTGGCAAGTGTGTGTATGTGTGCATGTCTGTAGATCTGTATGGTACAGCATTCCGTGGCTACATAATCCTATTACAATACCCATTGCCTCACAGTAGCCAGATAGTGTTGTTGCTGCCCATAGGTGAGGCATGACAATGCAGCACCTTACTATGCCTGTGACATGTGCAGTAGATGCATATCCCTGTAGTACCACTGTTGGGATATACAATGGGTTGTATCGCAGTAGTGGGCAATGTGTGATGGTGGCTATGTCAGAGTGTCATCATGAGTTTCTGGGAGTACAATATCCACTGGGGGATGTGGGTGCTGTGTACACTGTCATTACACCAAGGTACACCCAGTATATGTCCCATGTACCACTTTATGGTTACCACTGTCACCATCAACCATACAGGTAACTGATACCACAATCCAGGCCAGTTATGCATGTACTGTGTGCAGCCTACCTGTAACACATTGGACACATGGTCAAGTTATTTAGCAGCAATAGGCCCAGGTCTTTCGGACGTGTGTCTGCCTGTTATGTGTCTTTTAATGTGTATATGAAGGTATGTCACACTATGTAGTGTCCATATACACCAATGACATCCCCCATTAGCATACTGTACATGTCTGGGGATGTTCTGCATGTAACATGTAACCTGGAACACACCTCACCCTAAACGCTGTGTGATGTGTGCAGTGAAAGCCACACACTTCAGTATCACTGCATACCTAGGTAGGGGTCTAGTCACAGTGTTGCCAAGTAAGAGTGTGCATGTATGTGGATAGGTCTACATCAAGTTGCAGATTATACATGTCCCAGCATGTCACCTGCCCATGTGGCACAGGCAATAACTGTTATACAAACCTGTGACGTGTTCAACTGTACCCCAGATATGCCACAGCCATAGTGTCACCACAGTGCCATACCCAGTTGTGGAATATGACTGCAGACCATCCTTATGCACCTGCAACACAAATGGATAATATTATAGAGACCACAATCAACCAGTGTTACCAACAGCTATAATGCATTATTGCAGGATGGCTACAGTACCTGACATATATGCATTACTGTACTCCTGACAACATGTTACACTGCAGTACTTCGGTACACTGTAGTACAGTCAGCATGTGCATCAGAACTATATTAGCCTGTCCCTGCATCGAAGGTATGGATGACAGGGATGTGGCACAGTTATCATCATATGCATAGTGTGTGTTGTTGGTTTGCCAGAGGCCGAGGGTGGGCCATACATTGGGTGAGGGGTGTAATGAGGTGAACTGGGCATGGTGATGTTGTGTGTGTAGGTATGGGGTTGCCCTAGGTGTGTTTGTATAGTGTGTGGGTATGCATGCACTCAGTTTTGCCAAGTGGCTGCCCTACACAGGTGTTTATGTACAGCTGCAGACCATACCTGGCAGGGTGTGCAGTTCACTGCCTCCGGCCATGGACAAGTGGACTGTGCCTGCCAGGGATTCCATCGGAATGTCCAAGTACAGGCCTCGATGTAATACTGTCCCCTGATGATGACAAATGTCCACTGGAACTAGGTCTCTGTTGGGACTGGCCAGGAACACGTGCTCATGGCCTGCTGTGGTGTGGTGTGTACAGTGCCCCCCCACAGTGCCGGGGCTGGTACTGCCACTGCGGGTGCCCCTTGGTGTCCAAGCATGTTGACGTTGACTGCCAGCTGTTGGCGTTGCTGGCCTATGTCCACACGGCCATTACCGCACTCCCACCACATGTTCTAGCACGGACAAACCACGGTCGATGAGGGCCATCATCTCAGCAGACCATCTATCCATAAGCTCTGTAATTGCATGGATGGCACCAGACAGTTCAAGGAAGTTGTCGCTTGCAGATGTGAGAGCAGCCCTCTACAGCCTCAGGCCCTGTCTGGTGTAATGTTCCATACATGCCTGCACCACCATTACAGCCTGCTGGTACCAGCTATGTCACATCTGCCTGCCATGGGCATGATGACCAGCAGCCCTACCATGAGCACCCTGAGACATCTGCCTATGTGGTGCCCTGCCCGACATCTGGCTATGCCTGCTGCAACCAGACACAGTAGGCATGGTTACCACACTTTCCTGTGCACTGCCACCAAATGCCAGCTGTCCCTCTGCTATGGCCACTGGTGATGGGGTATGTAGAGGCACTGAAACTGTGTGCGGGGTTGGGGTGGCTAAAAGGGGATGTAAAATGATGGCGTTGTTTCGGCCCCTGACAACCCCATCTGTGCCTCAACAGTACTATCATCATCTTCAGTCTCTGTATGGACACCAACATCAGATTGCATGCAGGAGGGACCATGACCCATATCGCCACCTGTGGGGGAAAACAATGAATGCACTTTAAGACCTATACAGCATTACATAACAGTACATACACACACACACACACACACACACACACACACACACACACACACACACACACCACCTTAATACCTACCTGTCCTTGACTTTACAGACAGTCCCACCTATATTCCCATGCATTCCCCATCCTGCATCACACTTGGTAACATACATGCATTGATACCACTCATTAATGTATCAGTCTTCTAAATGCCTAGACAAGTGATCACAACACAAGGCCTGTTACTCCATTACCTGCCTGACCTGAGTGGAGTGGTTTTACATGGCCTCACTGCTGTCGTTCAGTGTTCACCCTGTGTATGTCTGGACATCATGAGGATGGCCCCTATATGTGGGGGCTACTATGTTCACTCCATAATATCACGCACTGGAGTGTCATGTGTATGTATAGCTCAGCACATGCCAGATATGCTGCTCAATCAGCCTATCATGTGACAACTCTAATATATGGATACACTCCCTGGTGTTGACTAGTAATTCCCGAAGGCATCTGTAGTGCTGCATACATGAGTTGTCAGTCACCTCTCTGCTGAATGCGATATTAAGGGTATACCTGGTGTCTACCTTATTTCTCAATGCTGTCCCATGCTACAAACCTTATTATACTATCAGCTGTCCTGTGATTACATACATGATAAGTATTCCTGGTGTGTCATGTGGCAGTCCATGTCCATGTACTGCATGATCTCAAAGGGAGGTACTACTGTATGAGCAACCCCACAGTCACACATGCATACATGGCCACCCACACAAATGCACACACATGCACACACACATCCTACATGCATCAACCTCCCTTCACTTCACAAGAGTGACGCTACAGACAAGCTAACCACCCACCAGGATGCACACACACACACACATACAGGTGAGGTTGCACAGTGATAGTACACACAGTCCTCCTATTACCCATCTGTCAACATGCATAACATATGGTACACAACAGCATGCAGTGCAGCTATAGTCAATCCATGCTAGCAACAGTATACATGTGTGTGATGCATGTGCTGTGTTACTAGGTGATGCCCCTTCCCCTAGATATCACTACACCCATGTACACAGTATTGCTGTGCACCTGTTCTGCACCCTGCCATGTACTGTGCACCACACTTCACGGGTGTACATCCCATTGCTGTATGTGTAGTACTGTGTCAGTTATGTCAGCTTTAATTCTCACAGCCCCTATGTTTTTCAGCAACACATACCTGGGATGATATGTGGACGGATGTCATTTGTGAATGCCTGATGTCTGATTTACAGCTCTCAGCATCAGTGGACCAAGTTTGACCAATCTAATACTATTACACTGACGACCATCAGAGCATACTGTGGCTATGGGGGGTGTACACACACTTATTGATATGACGCACCCTTCCTTGATCAGCCGTGGGACCACTTCACTGCATATATTAACAGTACATGAGCCCGATATGTGACATGTCCTTTACTTTCACATGCAGTGTCTACAGAATGTGTTAGGTGTATGGATGCTGACTACAATGCATACACTCCATGTAGGCATATGTGTGCACACCCTTATCATGATGGTTTGTTGCACCTGTTGTTATGTGTGCTACAGCAGTCACTACTCCTGGCAGGGGTATACTAGCATGGGCCATCTTCATTTGCCAGTGTATGTTCAATCTGCCCTACACATGTCCCCCTAATCTGCATGATTGCAAGGTCTACTCATGTGCATATCCCTTGGTGTTCACACATTGCTGTTACTATTGTTGTGGAAGTAGGTTTAAATCTAACACAGTTCCTGAACCTGACTATGTGCAGACACAGCCATTCTTAGCATCCTTAGGATCCCTGCTGCAGTGTAGTGATGTGTCATGCTGACACCCCCCTACTTCACCCTTTTTGCAGATGCTTGACAAGTAAGGCCTACACATGTGTGTCAGTTTGCAGTGTTCCATACACTGAATACCACATGTTACAGCCTAGTCTTAGTTGATAATGTGGACCACAGTAAAACATTATGCCATAGTGTAACTCAGCAACAGTTGCCATTGTCCTACAGGTATATACACTGGTGTTGCACTGTATACGGGTGTTGTTTCAAACATATCCTTACTGTAGGCCATGTCTCCCACCATTATGTTACTCCCTGTGGACATATTCTACAATGGCAGGATGTTAGTTATCCCGCTGGTGTCTGAAATAACCCTTCCAATACCCCATCATGGTCACCACTGCAATGCGTAACAGCAACAATGTGTGCACATGTACAGCATGCATTCTGGGTAGGTGCGTTAGATGTGTTCTGGAATATACCATAGCCATTACATGCACAGTGTATTGGCAAGCATCAACATAAACCATACTCACCAGCTACAGGCTGCTGCCTTGGTGGCATACCGGAGGGACCTACATAAGAGGGTGAGAGATGCAACATCAATGGCCACACCTTTGACATTGCTACAGGGTGCGTGCAGCATTACAATACATCAAATGTACATGTCCACAATACTAACGCATATGCACATCGGTTTATCACTACTATGCAGCAACAAACTATATCTATGACATGTCAGATATGCATGATCTACCTGTACAAATGTGGATGTATATGCAACAGTGGTGTACTGATGTGTCCTGTGGCCTTACCTGCACCCTCCTCAGTCAGTATGTGGGTAGCACCTAGCTCCACAAAGGTGTTTGGCAGTTGGTGGCTATGCGGACAGGCAGGTGCCATGTGGCTGGCTAGGAGCTTTTCCACACATGTCAGGGGAAATGGATGCCCCCCCCCATTGTGAGATGATCCCCACGGACTGCAGCAGCATGCCGACAGGCATTGCGAAGCAGGTCACAACAATGATGCTGGACCTGCTCATAACTGCAGTTGTGCAGTCTGACATCATTAACCCTGTGGACTAGGTCGTTCCACAGGGTGGTCCACTCCTGCTGATCATGGGCCGCCCGGCACAAACAAGACAAGGTTGTGCTGGATTACATGGTTTACCACAATGTCGTTCTCAGCAGCTGAGTAAGCTGAAAGCCTTCTATGTGACATCTTGCCTGAAAGACATAAAGATGGACACAGGTGTGAGCATGTCATGCAGTAAGGTTACCACAGTTCTTAATACACATCACTGTCAACCCCCACCATATCACTGACAACAAACTGTACACACAACTCAATAGGTATGGCTACAGCTTACCTACCAGTGGGGCAGATATTGTATTGTACCACCCATTGTGCAGTGTGTTTGTCGCTATGTTCCCTGTGTGGACACTATCATTGCTGGCCTGTTAAAGGCTATTCACCTGCATTCCATTGTCAGGGCCACTATGGTTCCATATATGCCTGTGGTATGCTTGCTATGTGGTTGCTGCACATCTGACATTCTGTGTTATTGGGGATATATATGCACGCTGTTGGACATGTTCCATGATTGTGTAGACTATTACTACCCACATATGTTCTATAACAGTGACACAATAGCATGTTTATGTACTATTGGCCAGCAGAACCACCTCTCCAAACTCATCTGCACATTTTACCAGGCCCCATCATATGTGTGACCCATCCTGGGGCCTCCTCATGTACTGGTCCAGCAATACCTTCAGGTGGAACCAACTCAGGGGATGTTGTCACCCCCTGTGGCCACACACAGACATGATCTTGTCCCCTGAGGTCAAGTCCAGGGTCTGTTCCATAATGGACTCCACAGACACATGTGGGATGTGCTACATCACCTTGAGGCACCCAGTACACATTTACAGGGTCCACATGCTCCTCCTGCTCAGCTGCCAGGCACCTTCAGGACATGGACTGCTGTTGTGCATAGCAGTGGGTGGGAGGCTTGTTCCCATTGTGTCCATATTAGGGCCCATGGAGCATCCACATCACAGACCACACACACCATCCAGGGTGTTTAACCACCACATGTGTCACATACCACACCTGTAGGCTGTCCTCTATATCTACCAACCCTGACCACCTCCACAATTATACCTGACATACTTCCCCATATTCCCATTCCATACTTCACAGACAAGGGCAATGTGCTCCCAACAAGGAGTTCACATGTGACACACCTGTCCATGTTGCATACACTGACAGCTGTAGATATCTGTGTGTATTGCTATGTGTGCTGGTCCCTCACACATAGCATGCAGCACTGTGGTGGTAAAATAGGGGATATGTATTTATATACATATATGTTTGTGTATGTGTTTGTATATATGTAGACATGTGCATATAGGTGTATATAGGTGTATATATATATATATATATATATATATATATACATATACATATATATATATATATATATATACATATATATACATATATATATATATATATATATATATATATATATATATATATATATATATATATATAATGAATATATATGTTTATATATATGAAATACAACACCAAGGCACCAAGATGCAAGGAAGGCACCAGTGCAAAACTTGCTTCACCACAAAAACGAAAAAACAGGAATCCAGTAAAAAGGTTTATTTCTCTCTCTAGCGCCTCAGCCACCAACAGCCTTCAAGGAGTAACAATCAATACATACCCACAGTGGCCCCGGGATTCATGAACCTTGCGCCAGGCGCCAGCATAGCGTCGGCGTTATAACGCCAAATATGGCTGCTTAGCGATTCAGGTATGAATGAATTCCACGTGCACTACCGGCGTGCGCCGGACCATCCCCGCCCCCGGCGTAGGTATGCAAAACACACTGTGTGCGGTATTGCACCATGCAAATGAGGGCAAATAGCGATCCACGGCGGCGAGGCGTAAGGGCACGGCAATGTAAACCAAAAAAAACGGTTTACATTTACCCAAACATACCGGAGGAGTAATGGAAGGCTGTCAAAGTCAGGTATCATATAGGTGCAATATGCCAATGTGGAAAGGCACCGAGAATGTCCAAAGAAAATATGCACAAAATGTAAAAATGACATAAATGGCACGACGTAGAAAGAACAGCAGACCCCGGATGTGTGCACAGAAGTTGTAAAGCAATGAAATAATATGATAATGTCCGAAAAGAGCATTAGAACACAAATCAGCTGCACAGCCACCACACACCATAGTATGTATGTAAAGCTGCAACCCCAGCGCAATGGTTGTCAAGGAGTGGAGGCGGTGTCCGCGCCGTAACCAGGTATTAGTAGTCAATTCCATGCAAATGAGGCAGATAATACTGAATCGCAAAACGGCGCCAGCGTAAGGATGGAGCAAACGGCGTAGCGGTACTACACCGAGGAGTGGCCTACACGAGATACATGTCAACCACACAGGGTGTGCCACTGTAGGAGGAAGGATATTGGAGGACAGCAAATCTGGGCTGTACAATGCACATTACAGCATCATGACTGGCGTGTTAGGAAATAGATGCGCTGACAGTACAGAATGCGCGTACAAATGCATGTGCACGAGGATGACTACGTTCCCGAAACCAGTCATGTGACGGCCTCACCGGCAACAACCAGGGATATAGGAAGGTAATGCGGAGAATACGAGGAAATGCGGAAGCAGTGTAAATGTATCCGTAACGAGCAATTAACACCAATCAATGCAGGAAGGGCAAACGCCCGGCAGCTGATAAGTCTGCATGCAGACTCCTGCAGAACGGGAAAGGGAGGCATATGAGAGCAAAGATAATAGGGGATGTAGTAGAAATGCAAAGAGCAAAGAACCGAAATAGCACAGCCAAGTACAGAGGTAGCATAACTGCGGCCCAGATAAAATGCATCATATGCCATGTGCCGGCAGGATGCAGTAATGTAAGATGCCAGGCGAAGGCAATGCAGGCAACTGTAATGTAACACTACAGGCAGTACCGTTGCAGCTGCAAGCGTAAAACCACGGAAATAATCCATGGATAGGGCCGCACAGACACACCCAATGACATCACCGGTATACAGCACAACAGTAATAAATGTGAATGCACAACACACAGCGCGATTTCCCAAACGCCGCACCGTAGGGTGTAAACAGACGGGAACTTTTAACATGTATATGCTGGGTGCCGCCGTGGCCGCGATGCATAGGTATGTGGCAGAGACAGACGGAGTTGGAGGGTGGTGCCGACAACTACCGTAGGCCTCACAGGAGAAGGAGAGTGTTCAGACCAAGGGTGACCTACCAGGGGCTGCGAGACCTGGAGCTAGTAGAGCTACAGGGTGGACAGGGACACGTTACAGCAAATAGTGGAGCTGTGCTGGCCGCGCCTGAGAACAAGAGACAACAGAGGGGAGCCCATCCCAGTGGACACAAAGGTATGTGTGAGCTTGCGAATACTGGCTACAGGTACCTTTCAAAGGCCCACCGCGGACATAATGGGCATCTCACAGGCATCAGCATCCAGGGTACTACACCAGTTCCTGGATGCCATGTTACCACATGCCCATGAGCACATAAAGTTCCCCACATCTCAGGAGGAGTTGGCTAGCAATATGCGCCGCTTCCACCATGTGGCACAATACCAGGAGGTCCTGGGTGCGATAGACTGTACGCACATAGAAATCAAGTCACCACCTGGGGAGCAGGGTAGACGCTACATAAACCGCAAGGGATACCCCTCCATCAATTGCCAGGTCGTGTGCAATGCGCAGGGCATTATCATGGATGTGTGTGCTGGCAGCCCTGGAAGCTACCACGACTCCCATATCTGGCATGCCTCACAGCTGTATCAGGTATTCGCCAGTGGGGACATCACACAAGGTCACCTTGTTGGGGATGCTGGCTACGCACTGGAGCCGTGGTTGATGACACCCATCAGAAATGCACACACACACATGCAAGAACGCCATAATGAGGCACACGCACAAACGAGAATAATCATAGAGCGTGTGTTCGGGATCCTGAAATCACGGTTCCGGTGCTTGGATACATCCGGTGGAGCCTTGCAGTACTCTCCAGGCACAAGTGCCCACATATTCATAGTATGTTGTATGCTACACAATATGATTCTGCGGAAACAGCTGCTGCAGGGACATAATGCCGGAGGGCCACCAAGCCCGCCACAACTGCCAGGGCAAGCACAGGCACAGGGCGTGCGGCGCCACGGACACACTGAGCCAGCCCCAGTAGGTAGACAGAGGTGTACCCAAAATGCCTACGCCCTGGCAAAGAGGGAACGCATAGCACATACTTTGACAGTGTAGGCCCCATGGACTGACACCTCCTGACCTGCACACACAGTAAAATGGACGCCACACAAACATGTCCGCCCGTAATGTGTACCGTATGTGCGGACATATGTGTGACTCCAACAAAGGCACCGGCCAAACACTGCACACCGAATAGCGAGCAGAGCATGGAACGCCAACACCTCAACGCACGCCGGTTCAACAGCACACGGCGTAGCCATATGCTGCCACCATCGCTGCAAGTCGACCACACATGTACGCATGTGCATACACAGATACGGAAATACATATCAGTACACATGAAGAAATATATGTAAGCATACAGAGATAAAAAGTAGAACAGGGTAAAAAGGAACGCAGGGAAGCAAGATCAGAGATAAGTAAGACGAAATCACCACATATTAAACATAGTGACCGACAACCCGATCATCCTGGAGGGTGGGCAGGGCAGGTAACGCCAGCCATGGAAATGTTAACCTGCAGCAATACATATCTGCGTGTCGGGATGGTCACCGGTCCACGGTACAGTAACGGGATATGTGTAGGGTCACCACCTGTCCCACGTTGTGAGGGACAGTCCACCTTTGGGCAGTTGTGTCCTGCAAAAACATTGACAAAATGGCAAATGTCCTGAGATTGTAGGACAAAACCATTTCCCATAATTACTTTATTAGTTGCAGAAAACAGTTATTTTGTAGAAGAAACATCTAAATATGATAATAAACAGAATAAGCAACTGTAATGCTACAGCTTTGTATTCCGTCAAAAAAGTGAATCGCTGTCCTGTGTACTGGCCGTGGGTATGTGTTGGCATGCAAAATCTGATGTACCTACTAAAAATGTCCCACTTTGGCCATTTGAAAAGGTGGCAACCCTACATATGTGCGTGTCATATCCATAGGACATGAGTGCGGAGATACACGCCGCCACCGCGATGCGCCAACGTAGGTATTGTGTTCAACCGTCGGTGCGAAGCGGAAAGCATACCAGTGAAGTATACGACATTGTGAGGAACTGACATCATCTGGGGTGTAAAACAGTGCATGTTCCTCGCAGTTCCTCCAAGTTCCACATTGAAAATGTCTCTCAAACAACCATTGTTAGGAATGTATATAAATGACATCCTGGTAAATAGAATGTACTCATAGTAAGTTAGTAAAGGTTCTTCACTGTAAGTAAATCAGCATATCATAATCAACCTATGACCTACTTAGCTGAAGTTGTCACTATGCCATTACTATGTGTTCCACATTATGCCCATGTGTTTCACATTACTACTGTGTGTGTTCCCCACTCCGGAAATAGAAGGTTGACAGCCATGGCGGCAATATGTGTATGTGTGAGGTGAGGTTGTCGTGTGTTCCGCTGTGTGTGTGTAATGTGTGTGCCAGTGTAAACTGTGTATGAAGGTGACATGTCACAGCCGGAGTGTAATAACAGGCGTAGGCATACAGTACAGGAACCATAGGCGTATGTACAGCAGTACCCACAAAGTAGTACTGACATCTCCTCAGTGGCTATGCACGTGGCGACGTAAAATGATGCAAAGCGAAATGTCCCAAAGTGTACCACGGGGGCGTAGCAAACAGGAGATGCAAAGGACCGATGTACAAACCACGACCGTAGGTATGGCGGCCATAACGTACACTCCACACGGTCCGTCGGCAACGTTACACAGCATCAGGCATGTACGGTGAAAATACGAATGTGCCATCCCGGCACCGATCGTGAACAGTCACGGTCCGGTAAATACCGCGGTGTGTTCCACGACCGTGACGTAAGCAAGCGGCACACGAATAGGAGGCTACCGGTAGCATACAGTCCGCCCCAAGTATAGGACCACAATCACCGTAACTATCAGCGACAAAATGCCAATGGATGGTAGGCACGGACGAACATCCGCAGATATATAACCGATGTGAAGGAGGAATACGTGCAGGAAGCACACATGCAGGCGATACCGACAGCAGACGACATCAACAAAACAAACAGTCCCGGAACAACACACAGGTAACCCGCAGCTCCCCAAGCACGGATGGAGCACACACACAAGCATATCTGGTATGTATAAATGCAAGACTCACACCCCGTACCGTCACCCACATCCGCAGATATACCCCATTGCACATATCAAAGGGATAACAGCTAAAACCGTAGCAAACACATACAGGCAGTGAATGACAGCGGCATACCCACAACAAGCTCCTGGGAAACACTAGCAGCGGCTCATGCATCCATGCATTCGCTATGTACAGGAAAATAACAGCCATGTAACACATTTGAATGCACAACGCCATCGACAGACGCCGCCAGGACACGGGGACCCACATGTCGAACACAATACCATACCCAACACACATAATCCACGGCTAACACCACAGCGAAATGTACCCGACAACACACATAGCGGATGCAGTCACACAAACATGATACAATACATACCATCCTCACGAAGGTATTGCAAATAACCAACAGCCACACGAGGAAAGAACCATGGCCTAGTGCCGACGCGTAACGAACGAAAGGAAGGGGGATCACCGCTGATATGCGCATAAGTACACACCGAGGAACAGCTATTGGCCTGATTAACCCACATGCATCAGGCGACGACGAATATAAGGAAGACTCCCTGGATATTCAAACCGTATGTTCATACCGAACGCATACAAAGTAGAGAAAGAGAAAAAGGGGAATAGAGACGAACTCAAAACAAAAGGCCGGAAAGGTATGTCGAACCCACGACATGTACTGGTGTGTAACGCACGATACGTATGACGAATCTGTACAGTATGTGAACGGTGTGTGTAGGTAAAGATACCTGTCCATCAGGCAGAGAGGCGAAGGTTGGATATGTAATGCCCAAACGCGCAGCATACCAACAACTGTGGACAACGCGTGCACAGCAGTGGGACAACATGTCCACACCCGGGATAACCCCAGGGCCGGCTTGCCACCCTTTCAAAAGGCCAAAGTGGGAAATCGCCGGGACACACTTCAGATGTTACAGGTGGACACATACCCCCGGTCAGTACAAAGGTTAGAACTCTACTCTTTGCATAAAGAAAAGTGTAGTCTTGTAGCAGTTCAGTTGCTTATTGTGTGTCTTGTAACAGTTAGGAATGTACATACATAAATAAGTATGTTATGCAACTCTTACATAAGAATGGGATATAGTGATGTCCCACAATCTCAGGACATTTGCCATTTGTGATAAATTTGTCAGGACACAACTGCCCAAGGAGGGACTGTCCCTTGCAAAGTGGCACAGGTGGTAACCCTACCCCAGGTCTGCCATAGGGGTTGCAAACACAGAACAATGCCACCACCCACGCCGATGCTGGCAGTGGATATCCAACACTGAAGTGCCACAGCATAGGACATTTATGTATAGTGTCACAGCACACATGTGCATGGGCATATACCGTCGATGTCATACGGAATGCGCACGACGCGGCACCTATCCCACGCAGTAGGCGACTATGTCAATTATGTGTAATGCAAAGCTGGCATGATGGATATGTTCACAAATCATAGACAGTATCACAGGCATAGCATGCATGATGGAGCGATGGGCTAATGTTATACACATACACAAGATATGTATGGCCTGCACATATGGGACAATGTAGTAGCAGAATAGGTACCTGAAATGGAGGTAACAGCAAGTGACCATGTCCAAACGTTCCATAGCAGGTGCAATGTGTGCCACAATGATGTCCAGCAGGGCCGTGTGTAAACACATGTGCAATGTACACAGTACTGACACCCCCCCCCATGGTAGTGTCCACTGAACGGCAGAACTGGATGTCAACTGTCATGTCTATACAATACGTCCGCTGTGGTGGTACCATGGGTGTGTGTCACCCACCAGCAAGGCAGCTATCACACGACTAGTGACACAGTGTGCCCCTGTGGGATGTGCACAGGACCTATGTCCCACAGCATGGTGTGTGTCCAGTCTGTGGATGTCACACAGACGCCCGGGCTGAGCAATGTGGCATGTGTGCACACATGCAGGACTGCTCCTCCCCTGCCCACAGCAAACGCCATGTAGGAGTACTACATGCATCAGTACTGTGGAGAACATGGCCCATGGCAGAGTACATTACACCCCTGTGTTAGTGGCATGCAGGTGAGCACAGATGTGTTACATGACTGTCATTTGCATATGTCAACTGTCTGAGCTGGGTAGAGAGCACAGCATGACTATACTGAGACATGTAACGTTGTATCCATTGTGTAAGGTACACCACACATGTGTCATTGTAACACGGCCTGCGTGTACATGTGTGTATGGCACAGGTACAAGGGCACCCAAGGTATCAGCTAGACATACGGTCCAGAAATGTGTAGTCCTGCACATGTGTACCCACGCTATGGTGTAATATGGCAACCACAGCACCATGTGGGCCATGTGTGTGTACATCAACCATGTACAACGTGATATGCCTGTATAGGGACAGTATCCATGTGATACACACCGCATGACTGTCAGTATGCAAAGGTGATGTGTATGCACTATGTGTGATGTAACTGATGCAATGATATCTACATGATATATCTGCCACACTGACACCTGTGTGGGTGTCAGCAACATGAGTAGGATGAGCTAGAATGCTGCCAGGTATGTAGAAGTGGTACATGTAGGCATGTACAGTACTGTGTGACAGCAGGTAGTGTACGTATGCAAATACTGAGCATGAGGGGCCACATGTCTGAGGAACGTGCAATGCCACACGTCCCTGAAATGTTGTAGTCAGCATGATATGCCTGCACCACTGTGTGAACTGTACAGAAGGCACATGGTGTAACATGCCGATACATAGGGTACGATGTGATGCTGGATGTGTACACTGTCAATAGCATAAAGTGGAATGGTGCTGAAGGGCAAAGAGCGGATCATGTCTGATGTGATACCCTCTGTACCACCCCAACCACCCATGCAATAATATGACAGGTGGCCAGCATGGGATGTGGTGTGCTGTGGCGCACAGAAGCCCAACAAGGGTGCCAGGAAAGGCATGCAGGTAGTCAATGAGTGTGTGAAGCATGTATGTCAAGATGTGGCCCAGTGCCATACTGAATGGCCCAGTCATGGGTGTAGAGATGCAGCCCCATACGTGCAATGCAGTACCATCCATGTGTAGTGTGATAGATGTGGTAGTGTGGTGGTCAGGGTGCACAACGGACATGAATGGGCTAGCAGTCACTGACGTGTGCTGCTGCAGAGACATGTAACAGCCAGGTTGGCGGGATACAACAACTACGGCGGTTGGAGGTGACATTGGGACTGTGTTCCCAGACATAACATGTGCATGCCAGTACTATGTATGTGTCCACAGGGTTAATACAATGTCCAGCCAAGGATTGGAACCCTGTAGTGAGTGAGAGTGTGTATTGTTGGTAGGTACCCCATTGGCAGGCAGGATGCCAGCAACATCTGTGTCGCCAATGCCTGCATGACCGTGGTATGCTGCATTGAATGTGGATGTAGTCAAACAGCAGAGACATACCACCACACTGCGTGAGGGCCCACACTGCAATGTCTGGCAGTCATGTGTAGGTAGCTAGCTGTGGAGTATGTCATGCACCAGCAGGACACACCATGACTGTCAAGTGACACACAACACACAGGTGAACAAAACTACCGTGCAACAGCCTGCACATGTGCCCATACAGCACGTGTGCATGGAACAGGAATACCACTGTGGCGTCTGTGAAAATGCCAGCACCACCATGTCTCAGTGTGGAATAGCATGGTCCCTACCAGTGTGTAAATGTAGCAGAAGTGCACTGTGATCACTGTTGGCATAGGCACATAGACTGTCCATCGGACGGGGTGCCATGCCCTCAACTACCTCTGTCAGTGGATGTCAGTAATACCGGCTGTAGTGTGTATGTACCATGCATGCTGCTATGGTTGTGTGCTTAGGGTGTGGCTAGCAGGGATGGTAAGCATGGATGTTCAGCAAACAGAGGGGGGAGGTGTGTAGGCCTAGCATACAGACACATGGAGGTTTGGTGCATGCTGAGGGTAGTGTAGGTATGGTATGTGTCGTGTAATGTGTCACCCAGCTATGCATACTGCATGGCCAAGCATGTGTGGGTACGTGGGAGTCCATACTAGGGAAGGTCGTGTTGCTGGCAATACATAGCAGTAGCAACTGTCCCAGGTGCAATGTACAGCATGCCAACCCGACTGGCATGTAACCTGTGGTGTACAGTGTCTGCACTGTCGCGTGTCACAATGTGTGTAGTGGCCACAAACATGGGTATCTGAACATGGACTACCTATGATGCAATGTGTCATGGGAAAATACAGTATGTGTGTAAATCACGGTGTGGTGTGGGAACCACCCACCTGTGTGTGTTGCAGTCCAGGTATGTGACTGGGAGGTATGATCTGTGTACAATTTGGACTGGCAAGTGTGCCGTGTAGGGCATGGAGGCAGGTCCCAGGCACCATAGATAAATGACATGTGTGCTGTACTGTGTGTGCAGTGCTAGTGTACAGCACAGTGGAGGGTGTAAGCATTGTCACACATCACTGCATGCTGTGCCTACCTGTGACAGCCCTGCCAGAGACAGACATGTGACACCGCTGCACAGGCAGCATAGCATGAGAAGATGTACATGTGGGCTGCACACCTTAGCCAGATGTCCACACGTCATGTGTGCCACGGTAGTGTGGTTCAACACGACTATCAGACTGGACAAACAGCACATGCCTGCATAACAACAGTATGACCATAGTCAACAGTCCCAGTGACAGAGTAGGCCAATGTAGACTATCCCTGCATGCAGACCAGTGGCTACTGGACACCTGGCTAGACACACACCTGGACGGTTAATTCACCATTGAGCCATCACATGTCCACGCCCATGTGGGCCGTACAATGTCATCACAGGGTGGTCACAATAGCAGGTGGCAAGGCAGACACGGTGTACCAGGTGATGTGTCATGTGTGCATATGTTGAGTAGCACAGCCGGTCACATGTCTGCAACATACTGGTGCACGATGTATACTGTTACATGATGAATGGAACTGCACTGTCACCCACTACAGGGCCAGCTGGCACAGGTGTGGTGTGACTGGTGTAACCCATGTTTGCACAGGATACACACTGCTGTTGTAGGCAGCCATGCTGGTGGCCACCAGTGATATATGCAGTGGTCATACAAACATACCATACACAGTGTTCAGGCAGGAATGTCAATTGTCGTGGACGATGTGCTGCTATGTGAATGTGGGTGTTTGTTGTGAATGTCACACATCCAGAAGACACCATCTGGTGCAGTCATGGTTGTCAACACCGGTACACACATCCACAGCAGTCAGAACCCAGTCCCGACAATGTGTGTCAGTCACCCTTGTACCGTGTGACATATGTGCACATGGCGGAACACCTCCCACTGTCATCTAAGCTGGCTACATGATGGCTGGAATGTGCTGTAGAAATGTACAATGCTGGTAGCCCAATGAAGTACCTGGAATCAGACACAGTACACTATGTCAGCCATGTAAACCATGCACAACAATGACTGCCCGACAGACACAAACAATGCATTGACACATGGAACATGTGCTCATGACAACCCCCACTGAGGTATGTTGCACATATAGATGTACAATTGTCATCTATGGCCATAGCATGGATGCAGACACACATACTCCACAGGTAGTACCATGTGATGTAGGTAGGGGGGCATTGCTTGTGTATATGTCACAGTAGATGTACACAGACATGTCCTGCATAGCCGCCATGTAGGGGTAGCTGTGGTATGTCACTACTGGACATGCCCATACAGATTACCATGTCCCGCAGGAGATGTGTTAGGTGTGTACCACATGTGACATGCTGACAACAATCTGCGATGTGTATGGCTGCCGGTGTACCTGTGTGACAATGTCCGTGATGGGTGCAAAGGCACATAGTATCGTATTGTATGCACACAAGCCCCACATAGCTGCATAGCCTGAACATACAGTACAAGGAGTGTGTGGGATGATAGCAACCCACAGGTGGAGATGGGTATGGACGGCGGCCCACAACCACATGGGTGTGTACGGTGTTCACGTCCACGACACATGAGCATCTGAGAGGCTAGCGCCACAGTTGTACAGGGTCGCATGTACATATGTTCAGCAACATCCCTGTATGTCCCACCACTGGCCTGTGGACCGATGGACAACAAGCAAATGTGCAGGTATGAGATGTGCACAGCACATCACAGATGCCTACCGTAGAACAGGCTTACCATGTAGACATGTGCACAGTAGGTCTGCGCCACCTGCAGTCAAACACGTTAGGTGCCAAACCACACCAATAGTCCGACCAATGACACAGATGGGCGTGCATGCCTCTGTGTATGTATGTCTGTGAATGGCTCCGCATAGCAATATAGCCGTGTCACCATTGTGAACAACAATATGAATGGGTTGTATGTGTGAGGGTGCATCATATGTGTATGGTCAGATCGACGATACCATCAGTGGGCCTGCTATGTGAACATCCATGTCCCCATACATGGATACCTCTGCTGAGGCCAACACCACATTCACACAGGGAGGGATGGCGGTGTGTAGTGCAGCAGCAGACATGTGGGTGGCAGCGGGCAATGTATGTACACATATGTGTTACCCACATCAGTTCAGGCAGATATCCATGTGCATGGGATAGCGGTGTGTGTACACATACAGCACTGTGTCGATCAACATCCCAGCACATAGCACCTGCCAGGGCTACAGTGTATGCATGGATGTGTGATACCTGCATGCACCACACACACCCTCAACAAGCAGCGTACAGCATACCTCACTGGAGGACAGTGTCCACACCATGGTGATAAACATGTTGAATGTCCATATTCACACAGCTATGACAAAAGCAATGGACAGCCACCCTGCCAATACCGTCAGCCCCTGGGTGGGTCACACCCATTGCCATGTATGTGGCATACCCTGCCATATCATGCAGAGATGACCAGCAAGGCTGCATGAGCTATCACAGTCCCACATGGTGCAATGGACAAAAGGCACTCTCACTATCAACCATACACAGTAGTAATGTGGTGGCGATGCACCCTGTCATGTTACAGGTGCTGTGTGATGCTCTGCACAATGTGTGCGTGTACATGCTATGCATGGCCTTTCCTGCTGATGTGTCTTGGTTACACATTGCTCCATGTCTATCACATACGTAACACAGGTGAGCTGGGGCAAGTTGTCCAGCACCGGTACAGTGCTGTGTGGAAGTACATGGCACAACACATGCATGTGCAGGTGTCCATGTGTATGTGTACAGTGCCGCTGCTGACGTTCACAATGGACACAGACGTGATGTGCACTGACATATACACAGCGTACAGGTGAACAGTAGCACAGACGTCACATGGGGACATATGCCAACTGATATGGACATAGGTGCAGCCAGGTACACATGTCCATGGCAGGCTAACATCTACATGGTGCGTGCACAGTGTGATGGGGTGGCACACAGATATGATGTGACACCCAGTGCTCA
Source organism: Protopterus annectens (assembly GCF_019279795.1). Classification (NCBI taxonomy): domain Eukaryota; kingdom Metazoa; phylum Chordata; order Ceratodontiformes; family Protopteridae; genus Protopterus; species Protopterus annectens. The sequence continues at coordinate 1,198,637,304 of NC_056732.1, forward strand.
ATGGTGTGAAGCCACAACATCGGCTGTGTCACCGCCACGATGCCCTTCACAGATCACTGTGCAGATGTCGTACATGTCATAGCAATGTATTTCCAACAGTATGCCAGCACAGCAGTGTGAATGTGACCTGCCACCATCATTATGTCTTCCAGATAATGCCACGCTCCGGCTTCCACCATTTAGCCGACAGGAGGAGGAGGTCATCATACCATACCTCCAGAGTAACTACAACGCCCTGTTTAGCCATGTGCCACAGCAGGCACAAGAACGGCAGGAGATGTGGGAGGAGTTGTGCAGGAGGGTGAACAGCGGGCGGAACCAACCGCAGCTACCAACAAATCCGCAGGCACCGCACAGACCTGATCCGCATGCAAGACAGCGTGCCGCTGCAATCGCCAGGCAACAACGTGGGACAGGTGGTGGGCCACCAACACAGCCCCCACTCACAGCTACGGAGGAGCTCCTGGCCAGTCTGGGGACACCCACGGAACAACACGCAGAACCACTTGCGCCCATCGTGGAGGTGGGTGTCTCCCGAGCTATGAGCCTGGAGCTGCATGGTAAGTCAGTGTTGCATGTTTGTATGATAGGCGACGTGGGTGTGGGTGTCATAGTACAACACATGATATAGCAATACATGCCAGGTATATGGCCACACAAGATGCAAACCATTTTATGCTATGTTGTGTTAGCAGACATGTGCATAGCACATGCAACCACACACATGCATGATGTGTCATGCACAGTGCTGACCGTGGAGATAGTAATGGCTAATGTGTATACCTTTGTGTAATGCCTTTACAGGTACGTCTGGCGTGTCGCAAGGACAAGGGTCTGTTGTAGGTAAGTCTGTTGCCAGTCAAACGCATGTTCTGCTGTATTGATATTCCCCATGTGTCTAGGCATGACATGCTCACCTGTGTGTGCCCCGCCATGGTATACAGCTCGCACCACCCGACATACACACCACCCATGTACAGTAGATACACCCGCTACCGTAGAGTGGTATGACACCACACAACCAATTGGTGTGTTACGTGCATTCAGCTATGCATACAATGGTGTAGGTGTTACACAATGGCTGCATGTGTAGTATGCATTGGTATGCCAGTGCAGTATGGACACAGTACCACAGAGTGAGCTGTGATCTGGCCAGAGCACAGGTGTTACCAATGTGACCCATGCCCCTGCATCGGGTTCACACGTTGTGACATGGCGCATGCCATGTCCCATGCACGTGGATGTCTGGCTGCAGCATTGTCACACCATGATATGACCTATGCACAACATAGCAGACATACACACTGTCAGCATATCCAGAGAATGTGACACGCCACACTAGTATGGGTGTATGTCACATGGGCCACCACAGGGCCGTGTGCACAATGTCTACCACACACAATTGTCAATGAGTCAGACAGACAAGGCCATGGTTGATACCTACAGGCATGTTGCCACACAGCACATCCACAGTGGGTACTCACCATTGCACCCTGTACACACATAGTGGGTTCATCAATGTAGTGGTCCCCCTGGACATCTGATGTAGTACACCAGTGACATGAAATTCCTCTCCACAGCTACTACAGGTGCCTCCAATGTCCACCATATATGTGCTGCTGAGCAGCTGAACTGGCTTACAGACATGGCAATGTAATGTGTCCAGGTCACGCATCGCACAGACACATAGCTGTGTCCTGCTACTGTGTAGTGGCACAGAGCCCGCACCACACCGCACAGCTATGCACACAGCTCACAGCAACGCATCCTACACAGACATCACTGTTACACATACATTGTATCTGTACACTGTACACATAACACTGCACCATGACAGCCATCGTGATGTGGTGCATGCGGTCGGACACCATCTTCACACGTCCACATGATACCGCACATGTTTGCGGTGTACATTACATAGTGTTGGCAGCCATGTGTACTCCCAACTTGCCCGCCGCCACACGGTGTATCACGCTGATGCATGCAAACTACCATGAATGTGTGTACTGCATGCCTACTAAATGACACCTGCCTGTTGTACTGTCCCCACCAGGGCAGTGTACATACTGCCACTATGAATGTCTGGTCTGCATTCACTGGTCTGTGTTGTGTGAATGCTGCATGCCACCTGCATAATCACATGCATGCTGTGTGTGTGTGTGTGTGTGTGTGTGTGTGTGTGTGTGTGTGTGTGTGTGTGTGTGTGTGTGTGTGTGTGTGTGTGTGTGTGTGTGTGTGTGTGTGTGTGTGTGTGTCTGTATTGTAACCGATGGTATGTCTTTGTATTGACAGGTGCTGTAGGTGCTCCCTCCCGCGGTCAATCTGATGCTAGTGTCCCCACAGATACTAGTGGTGATGAGCATGTGCATGAGGCACAGGCAGGGTCGTCACAGGCAGAGTCTGTGCCACTGGAGAACATCACACATACGTCCCTTTCATCCCTGCACACGGTTCAGATGCCGACACATACCCCAACACTGTTGCCCATAGATGACGGTCAGTCAGCGTCTGTTGTCCCCGAGCAGGAATGTGTGGTGGCTGCAGAAGGTGTGGGTACACACGATGTTGCCAGTGTAAGGACTGGTGCAGTGCCACGCAGGCATGTGGCAGGTGCTGCCCGTAGGGGGAGCACCGCCAGACATACACCTGCCGTCCAGGGTGCAGCAGCTGGTATAACCAGACGCATGTTCCAGACTGTAATGGCGGCGCAGGCACGTGCCGAATGGCAGAACCAGGAGGGGCAGAGGCTGCAGAGGTCCGCAATCCGTACCCTAAATGACAGCATCCAGGCATTGGCGAATGCACAACAGCATCTTGCCGATGTTCTGGATAGGAGATTGGGCGATATGGCTGGTCTCATCGACCGAGGATTGGCCATCCTTGAGCGTGCGCAGTCCGTGCAGGAACACCAGGTAGGGGTGAGGCATAGGGCACGTGGGCGTGTGCCAGCAACACCACCTGCTGCAGGTCAGCGTGCGTGCCACCTCCCATGCCCACACAGACAGTGATGGTAGCAGTAGCACTGCAGCTGCTACCACACCATCCACACCAGGACAGAGCAGGCCACGTGGACGTGGCCCTGGACGGCCCCGTTGTGGGCACGTTTCCAGCAGACATGTGACATCGGAGAGTGGACAGTCTGTACCTCCACCCGGTCGTGCCCGTGCGACCCCAGGCAGGCGCTGGTCACTTCGCCGCCGGCAGACACAGTGAGCCGTAACACCTGCACTGTACAGTCAGGGGCTGCCAAGCATACCCCGTGTAGGCATCACAGATGACTGAACTGTGTACACACACACCCACACACAGCAGACACAACTGTAGGGCTCCACCACACCCACATGCAATCTACATAGTCATGCCCACTCAATGCACTGGCCCTTACACACACACATGATGTCATCCATTGGTACAGCCCATGCCTGTGGCACACATATCACCCTGTGCATATGATTAAGTCTCTGCCGCATAACTGTGAGCCACACCATCAATGCACGGTTAAGCTGACATATTATGATGCACAGGGTGGACACGATAGTGAGAGGTGTATGTGATACCTGTGTCTGCATAGTACGTGCTGTGTATGTTGTGGTGTGTGTGTATGGCTGGTGACAGGTGTGTATGTGATGTGTGTTGTGCACGGACATCATGCAGCAGACATACCATGCAGGACAGGTGCAGCATTCATTGATATGTGTACACAGTATGTGTGGTGGTTACATGTGTAGCACCATGTCGGTGCAGTTAACCCGTATGATACTGATGGTGTACTTGCACGTGCCTACTGGGAGCACTGTAATTAGTTTCCCACGTGTAGTCGTGGGGGTACCCACAGGCATGTCTGGCAAAATCAGCATAGCACAGTTACCCACATCCGCATGGACCCCTACATAGGTACATAGGCACACATGAACGTGACAGGATATGTGCCCTACGACATGTGTGGACCTAGCATGACTGTGTGTGGCATCTAACACCCCTCAGGATGGGGATGCCATATCCATCAGTCCCCAGTCCCTGGTCTAGCAGTGACACACAGAGGTTGACTGGCGATAACTATAGTCACACATCCACACGCCAGTAGCAGTCCTGGACAAAGGCAGTCAGGGCCTTTCCTTCACATGGCCTGGCACTCCTCCCCGTGTTGTAGTGTGTGTCTGGCCGTTACCCTGTTCCCCCAGCACATCCCACTCATCTTTGGGTTGAGGTGTCTGACAGTCGCTTCTGTGCCCGTGTTCGCATGGGGCCTGGGAGGTGGAATGTGCCCATGTCACCCAGGTCAGACATGGCCGTGTATGTCAGGCACAGATCACCATGGAGCAGCTGTGCTGTGAAGATCCACAGCCGGTGTCCCCTTGGCCATGCACCTTGTGACACATGTCCTAGCACCGTCATCCCCGTCTTGTGGAACGTTTGCGGTCCTTTCGAGTGCTGCAGGTGTCAGGTTAGCTACAGGCCACATGTGCCATTGTACGCAGTCATTGCACTGGTGTGTGATGTGTACAGGGGTACAATGAACACCCCTGATGTGGTTGCCAGTCCATCCAGACCAGGAGGCCACAATGGAATGTCTTCACACCCACATTGCCATTGTGTGTGTTGACAGAGGTTGCCAACAGGTGTGGTAGCCATTACCCTGAACATGTCCACCATCTTTAATGGCGTACCACCTACATGTGACATTGGGACGAACATGTTCTTCACACTGGGTAGGGCTGCACCTTCTCTGGCATTTGGTAGCAGGCCATGGCTCTGGCACCAGTCATCCATGTCTATGACGCCCTAGGTGGATGTTCGTGTAACATGGGGTGCTGGGTATGTCGGCCGGTGCGTAGTCATCTGCATACCTTGTCTGCTACAATCCCCCTCTGATTGCATGCACATTGGAAGGTCGGATGCCATATGGCAGGGGGCACAGGAGTGAGCCCTGTGGGCCTCCACTGGGTCCAGATATGAGTGTGACAAGGCACCTTCAGCACCAACCCTGTGTGGTGTGACCTCCAACCTGTGTGAGAAGCATCGGGTGACATATGTCCCCACATGTATGCTGGCAAGCCTTTACATGGGTCCCATGTGTAGTGTGCTCTGAACGCTCCCACCAGGTCATGGTACTGTGTGCAAACCCACATATCCCCATCAATGGCCTTGGTGAACACTCCAGACTGGACGAGCAGGTTCGGGAGGCAGGATCCGCCCTGACTATGTAGTTGTGGGTATGTTCCGGTATTGGCTGTACACCGCTATCTGTAACCATGACCACCTGTATGGACCTCCACACAGCTTTGCAGACAACACTTGTCAAGCGTATAGGGTGTGGCTGTTGACAGTCCATAGGAGCACTACCCTGGCATAGTGGGACCACAGATGCCATATGGCATCCATTGGGGACATAGCCCATAGTAAGGCTAACATGACACAGTGGCCGCATGTGTGGGCCGAGGGCCTCAAAGAGGATGGGTAGCACACAGCCAGGGAAACCATCGGTGGCCATTGCTGACGTGTCAAACGCCATAGAGATATGGGATCACTCCAGGCCATATGACATGTTTGGGAGGATACACTCTGGTGGGATGGATATGTTCCCTGTTGGGGGGGGGATGTATGCATGGAACATGTCCTGTGGTATGCAGACAATGTCTGTGGGTGCAGTGACTGTTGTACCATTCTGGACCATTTCCAGGCAAGTCTGTGTGCCCCCAACCATGTCCTTACCACAGTTAGGGAAGGCCCTGTGGTTGTCTCATGTGCTTTCTGCAGTACCACTCCCACGAGCGGACCTGGATGTTGGTATGTGGGGCCGTATGGTGACGCCGGTATGAATGGGTGATGGTTTCCCTGGTACTGTCATTGCCCTGCCATGTAGTAGCTCCAACTGTTGATGTACAGGTAGTCAGTGGCTGCGGTCCACCACACCATGTGCCTACCTGTGGTGGACAAGGTCCTGATGTCATCATGTTTGCCTGTTGCAGACATGCATGTGGGTGGTCGGGGAAGGCATTCGTTAGGCATTTGCCGGTCTGGCCTCTGTTCAACATTGGCATGGAGGACATGTAGGGTACCACACCGGTCATATGATGTGTGTGGTTTTCTGTGGAGAGGTCATCACTGAGGTCCCCATGCTGGTGTTGGTTACAGTGAGTGGATGACCAGTGGATCCACTATACGGTCTTGCATCACCATTGAGGGCTGTACATCCTGTGTGGGGCATATCCTCACCATGCGTGATGGGCAGAACTGTCAGACATCGCCTGGTATGTATGGTGCATGGCTGTTTAACAGTGGCCAGGTGTGTGAACACCTGGGACTGCTGGCGACTGTGTTGTGCCATGGGTAATGTTCCCAGGCTATGTATGGGTGGTTCATGTCACCCAAACGGTGCTGTTGTGAGAGCATGCCCACTCACCAGTGTCCTCAGGACATCTGTGAAGGTATCCTGTGTTTGGGAGGGTTGTCTGTAGCATGCAACAAACTGTAGGCCAGTCCTACACATGGTTAATTGCACCTACATATTCCCCGCAGCAACAACAACGTCTGTGGCATGACCGTGTTACTGTTGTGTGGCCGGACACACAGGATGGTCCGCATTCCGCCACCCATGCCGTCACACCATGTGTATGCATGTCTGATCTGTGCCGACTCTAAGTGTCTGAGCATGCCCAGTAGGCAGCTGTGTAGATAGACACACAGCACAGTGCACACCGCAGCCATCTGCAGTAATACCCCGGGTGCATGCCTCTATCCCCTACGCAACGGCCACGTCTGTGGCATGGCCAGGTTTCTGTTGTGTGGCTGGACACACACGACGGTCCACATTACGCCACCCATGCCGTCGCAACATGTGTATGCATGTCTGCCCTGTGCCGAGTCTAAGTGTCTGAGCATGCCCAGTATGCAGTGATGTACTGATCAGTAGTTACTTGTTATTCTCGACTGCAGCACTAACGTGTTAGTGTACGGCGACCTTGGGATGGTAACAGACTGCGTGACTGCGCACTCTGTCCGAACACCCGAGCGGGCGCATTGCCTTTGCAAATGATACCACTCACGTAGGGGTATGCCTCCTGACAGCGCTCTGCTCAGTAAACTCGGTAGCGCGTTCTGTAAATGCTTCATACTGTAGTGTGTTCATGTAGATAGGCGTAGGTTCGTCCCCCGTCCTTTCCGTGTGTGTGTGTGTGTGTGTGTGTGTGTGTGTGTGTCTGTGTGTGTGTGTGTGTGTTTCCAGCTGCCTCTGCGACTGATTATGCTTTTAGACGCTCCGCAACACATGCCTTGGCTATTGCCAACTATTGTCCTGCGGGTGACGGCAGCAGCCTACAAGTATGCCTGTGACAGCACTCTGTTTAGCAAACTCGGTAGCTGCTCTGTAAATGCTTCATACAGTAGTGTGTATCATGTAGATAGTCGAGGTTCGCCCCCGTCCCTTCCATGTGTGTGTGTCTCTGTGTGTGTGTTTCCAGCTGCCTCTGCGACTGATTATGCTTTTAGACGCCCGCAACACATGCCTTGGCTATTGCCAACTATTGTCTTGCGGTGACGCCAGCAGCCTACAAGTATGCCTGTGACAGCGCCTGTTCAGCAAACTCGGTAGCGCGTGCTGTAAATGCTTCATACCGTACTGTGTTCGTGCAGCTACTCGTAGGGTCGCCCCCGTCCCTTCCGTGTGTGTGTGTGTGTGTGTGTGTTTCCAGCTGCGTCTGCGACTGATTATGCTTTTAGACGCCCGCAACACATGCCTTGGCTATTGCCAACTATTGTCTTGCGGCTGACGCCAGCAGCCTACAAGTATGCCTGTGACAGCGCCTGTTTAGCAAACTCGGTAGCGCTCTGTAAATGCTTCATACAGTAGTGTGTTCATGTAGATAGTCGTAGGTTCGTCCCCCGTCCCTTCCGTGTGTGTGTGTGTTTGTGTTTCCAGCTGCCTCTGCGACTGATTATGCTTTTAGACGCTCCGCAACACATGCCTTGGCTATTGCCAACTATTGTCTTATGGTGACGCCAGCAGCCTACAAGTATGCCTGTGACAGCGCCTGTTTAGCAAACTCGGTAGCGCCGCTCTGTAAATGCTTCATACTGTAGTGTGTTCATGTAGATAGTCGAGGTTCGTCCCCCGCCCCTTCCGTGTGTGTGTGTGTGTTGTGTTTCCAGCTGCCTCTGCGACTGATTATGCTTTTAGACGCCCGCAACACATGCCTTGGCTATTGCCAACTATTGTCTTGCGGGTGACGCCAGCAGCCTACAAGTATGCCTGTGACAGCGCCTGTTTAGCAAACTCGGTAGCGCGTTCAGTATATGCGCCATACAGTAGTGTGATCAAGTAGATAGACGTAGGTTCGTCCCCCGTCCCATCCGTGTGTGTGTGTGTTTTCCAGCTGCCTCTGCGACTGATTATGCTTTTAGACGCCCGCAACACATGCCTTGGCTATTGCCAACTATTGTCTTGCGGTGATGTCAGCAGCCTACAAGTATGCCTGTGACAGCGCCTGTTTAGCAAACTCGGTAGCGTTCTGTAAATGCTTCATACAGTAGTGTGTTCATGTAGATAGTCGAGGTTCGCTCCCCGTCCCTTCCGTGTGTGTGTGTCTCTGTGTGTGTGTGTGTGTTTCCAGCTGCGCCTGTGACTGATTATGCTTTTAGACGCCCGCAACACATGCCTTGGCTATTGCCACCTATTGTCTTGCGGCTGACGCCAGCAGCCTACAAGTATGCCTGTGACAGCGCCTGTTTAGCAAACTCGGTAGCGTTCTGTAAATGCTTCATACAGTAGTGTGTTCATGTAGATAGTCGAGGTTCGCCCCCGTCCCTTCCGTGTGTGTGTGTGTTTCCAGCTGCCTCTGCGACTGATTATGCTTTTAGACGCCCGCAACACATGCCTTGGCTATTGCCAACTATTGTCTTATGGGTGATGTCAGCAGCCTACAAGTATGCCTGTGACAGCGCTCTGTTTAGCAAACTCGGTAGCGCTCTGTAAATGCTTCATACAGTAGTGTGTTCATGTAGATAGTCGTAGGTTCATCCCCGTCCCTTCCGTGTGTGTGTGTGTGTGTGTTTCCAGCTGCCCCTGCGACTGATTATGCTTTTAGACGCCGCAACACATGCCTTGGCTATTTCCAAATATTGTCTTGCGGGTGACGCCAGCAGCCTACATGTATGCCTCTGACAGCGCCACGCCAGTTAACTCGGTAGCGTTGTGTAAATGATTCATACTGTACTGAGTTCATGTAAATAGGCGAGGTTCATCTCCGTCCCTTCCATGTGTGTGTGTGTTTCCGTTGCTTTCGACCATACAACTGAATAAGCAAATTGTTACAGTGTTCACAATCAACAGTGTGATATTTAAAATCATGTTAAGACTCACATTGTTGTTTGTGAACATTCTTAGACATAGCATATTTCCTGCACACGTTGGAAACAACGGAAACGCTGCATGTTTTAATGAACTATTCAAATGTTACGATGAATTGTGTTGTGTCGAACTACGGGACTATTCTTGCTGCAGGTTTCCGGTTTGTTTGTGTTGCATAGTACAATATCATGTAACACGTGTGTTCATAGTATGCTTTCTGTGATGTTGACATGTGTGTGTTTCGTTAGCAGTACGTCTCTGCTTTCTATGCTGTGGCTACATCTCCATTGCTCGCATAGAAAGTGACAAATGGAAGTGTAAGGGTGGACATTTAAAGCCTGGATACTTCCATGTTATGTGTAAGTCTCACGGGGCCAACGGGTGATAGCGCATACATGTCTATGAAGTACCTTTGGATACCATATGCGACCTGTCGTGGACGAAATGTTCATGTTGACTGTTCCATCTACCTATGTGTGACATGGTTTGTGGCCATAGGGTGCCAGCAAGTCTTCCCTGTTCATTGGGTGTTTGCCATGGTGTATTGACATCAATCCTATTAATTCACCGAAGGATGTCTTTCTTTGGTGTCAACGCCATAGTTTGACCATCCTATGTCATTCCCAGCAGACGTGGAGATTGTGCCATTGGTATCTTTACACAGGTGACCCATCTGTTCCACTGTATGGAAGCGTGTGATCCCCATAGATGTGCTGGCACATGGAGTGTTGTGTACGCCGGTATCTGCCCAGCGGTCTTTCTTTGAATGGGGAGTGTGTACTGTACACCGTATCTGTATTCCCTGGGTTATGCCTTGCAACAGCTGTGGGATTCCCCCAGGTTTGCAGCTATGGGTGCCATCTTGGCCGACGCTTGTCCATCCATGGGAACTGCCTACTGACACTAGTATCGGGCTGTCAACATTTCACAGCTGCATTCTCCATTTCCGTGGATGATCGGTATTAGTATTATGGAGTAACGATATGCCATGGCCACGTCCCGCACACGGGGCGGGACGATGAATCATCTGCCAATCCACACCGACACCCATATATGCATACCCACGATCCCATGTCTGCAACCGTCGACAGTACCCCTTGCACACCCTTCATGTGTGCGGAAATGGGATGTGGAATGCGGTATGGATGCAGCAGCCTGGGGAGTCCTATTCATATGTCCTGCATTTCATGGACGGCTGTCATCACCCTTGAAGACACCTGTGGTGCATATATCTACCTGTGCCGTAGTCTCGGCTGTCACCTCTTCCAGTTCACACTATGTTGCTCACACTCACTTAAGGAGTAATATTTGGGTCCTGCAATGGACACCGATGTGCATATGTAAAGTTTAGGACATGTTGGACTGTGTCCATTCGCCAGTGGGTTTGACTGCCGTGATGTTCCCCATTCCCGGATGTCTGTCCGCCTACCCATATTATGTAGTGCTACGTAACCCGTGTCCTTCCACAATTTACCCATAGGGTGTTACTGTAGTCCTGCAGGTTGGCAACTGATTTACATAATCCTCACAGGTACCATTGTGAACTATCCGCCACTGTATTGTCAGTATAACACAGCCGGTACATGTAGAACCTATGTATTCATGACAGTATGTCGGTTATGTGTGTGAACTCCATATTTTAGCGATAGTATGACCTTCCTAGTTGACGTTGTTGGTGTGCCATTAATATGTGTTCCACAGGTCGCAGGTATGTTCCGCAGAGTGGAGGCGGGTGATCCCCACATACTGGATAGCACCTTCGCTGCTGTGTACGCTGGGATTCGCATGGCAGGATGGATGTCTACGGGGTGTATGTACTGCTGTTTCCATCTTTATGTCCTGTGTCATGCCCTACTACGGCTGTGTGATTCCACCAGGCTTGCTATTATGGGTGCCATCTTGTCCGACGCTTGTCCATCCTTGGGAAATGCCTACTGGACACTGATGTAGGGCTGAACACATTTCACACATGCCTTTAGCATTACCCTATGGGTGCTTTGCATCCTTACTGGGGACTAAGGCACGTCCTGTACCCGCAGCCCTCCCACGGGGCGGGACAACGGATTATCAGCCAAACAACACCGAGACCCATTTTGCATACCCAGGATTTCAGGGCTGCAACCCCCCACGGTACGCATGACACATCCTTCATGTGTGCGGAACTGGGATATGGACGCACATGTATGGACACGGCAGTCTGGGGACCTCTGTTCATATGTCCTGCATGTCATGGGCAGGTATCATCAACCTTAAACACGCTGGTGGTGCATATGTCTAGCTGTGCCGTAGTCACGGTTTGTACTCGGATTGGCTGTTCTTGGTGCATACTGGCAAAACAGTCGAATTTTTGGAGTCCTACAATGGACACCGATGTGCATTTGTAAAGTGCAGAACGTGTTTGACTGTCCCCATCTGGCCAGTGGTATTGACTGCCGCTGTATGTTCCCCAGTCGTGGATGTCTGCTTGACTACCCATCGTTTGTATGACATGGCCTATCTATATCCACGTGCCAGTATGCGTAAATACAGCAAACCTTGCGTCCTGCCCATCTTCATAAACGACATTATGGAACATATATCGGCAGAAACAGACACTGTCAAATACGATAGACTCCACAGTGAAAGGATACTGAGCTCTCTCAACTACTAACATGGGGCACCGTCCGAGTACGGATGTCATGACATAGCCGTCCCTAATTCACTTCCTTCAGAGTCGGTTTAAAGCGAAATAATCAATAAACCTGCTCATAGTTAGGTGGACAGTGCTCCAAGTCTTGATTATAACGTGACATATACATATCAGTGTTGCATGCCTTACTTCATGGAAACAATAATACGGCAACAATGTGTTAATATATCTACAATATTGGTAAATACAATCAGTATCCGGTCACATAGTTGATAATTGCTGAGAGTGCACCTTAGAATGTAGTGTGTTGATCAGGTTATTGTATATCGATGTGTATATTAGTAGCATTACGATAACAAAGCATGGAATCAATAGGTACTATTTAAGCATATATTTGACAATTATGAATGTAAACGTGTGGAGGAGACATCCGTAACCTTCCCTGGTTCCACTGGATCACACACGCACACGTACACTCGCATGTCCGGATTGTGGGTTACGCGCACGCGCACATGCATATCCGTCATCCGTTTATATATGTTTACAGTGTCTGTGTGGTTACGTGTTTTGCGTTACTTGTGAATATTCCGGTAACATATGTCTGATCCGGTTGACGGACGTGTGCAGAAAGCACTTACAGCTTTATATATGTAACAGTCTTTGCAGCATGGACGCTTTACGTACACGTGCACATCTATATGTTCTATAGTCATAATTCCAACGTGACTGCAGTCACGTTTGACTCTTACTGTGACCAGTGCACGTTAGCTGTTCGTTGTCATTAATATGCATACCCGTGGTACCTATGTACATTTACATATCACCCCCCCCCGCACACACGCACGTCACAGGCATCCATTCCCCTGCTGGGAAAGGTGCGGTACTGCATGTTGAACATTCCTAATTCCCTCGCTCATGGCCCAGGATGCATATGTCATCACCACAGGGCTGTTCAGATGACAGCTGCTTATATCCCATATGCATACAGGCCTTCGATTGTCAGGGTGTTGCTGTGGTGCTTTGGGTTTGGTCTTGGCCGCCCACTGTACGGGACCGCCCTGACCCTGTACGAATGTTAGATGAGTCACATGGGCACGTTTTGTCCGTGTCCATGGTACCATGTCACGGCCCCCCCCAATTAGTCTTAACCGTGTGCGCCGATTGGCCGGTGTATCCGTTGTAGATCTCGTTATACTAATTGCACACGGTCTGATCGAACTAACCTACTGCCATTACTAACCCTCCGTATGTATGGCCTGTGTCGCAATATTACAAGGGTTTAACATTGCATGACGACTTTCACTGAGCCACAGACATGTCCGTTGCTTTGTTTGGCCCGGTTCCGCTGTGCTACACACATTTAACATGGCGTAACAGGTTGAACAGCTCAGACACGAGGACATCGGGTTGTCCGTCGTTGTCTATTATTGAATGTCTCTGTGGAGTTTGTTTCACAAAGCGACACATTGTCGGCATTGTTAACGGACATCTCGCAGTACGTCCGCACCGACGCGGGTGACGTATGTCTGCCTTTGGCCGGCGAACAGGCATTATGCTGTGCCATTATGTCTGGGGATATATGGTTTCCTTCCTTACGTAGATGATGTGCCATACTAGCAATGACCCTAGCGATGACCCGCCTGGGTGTGGGTACTGCTGTATTACCCACGGGAAGAGTGGCCTTAGGGTAAGTGGTGACCTAGGCAGAGGTTGCCACCGATACGTCACCCGCTACCCCCCTCCTGGTCTACCTACACCAAATAGAGTCTGGAAAGGTGCCCCGAGTAGAGCAACACCCTAGACGGCTACCTACTTGGCCTATGCCTAAGGCCGGCTATGTGTGTGGTCCCTTGGGCATCGGACTCGGGAACGTGGCACGCCTGCCGCTGGTATGTCCAGCATTACCCACATCCAGCCCCAAGGCAGTCAACACAACATCCATGGGTCCACATGGTGTCCCAGCTGTGCACTCCAGGAACTCTATGGGGAATTTAACCCACACTTCGGACAGCTGTGTAATCCTAGCCTCACCTCAGGATACGCACCTGAGTAGTAGCACAGGGCGACTGTAGTCACACTCCACATAGATGGTGCCTCCACTGACCCTGGGTATTACCATACCATTAGTTTGACAAGCCTTATCTGCAAAGCCATGGAGATGGATCATAATGGGACACATAGATAAGGACATAGGGGACCCGCATACTTTGGATACAACCCAGTTTAGCTTGGTCATAGTCAGATCATGCCCTTTACACGTGTTTCACTTTGTAGAATCAGTCACCAAGGCCATTGCTGAGGGTAAAGCAGTCCATACAGCCTACCTCAACCCGGCAGAGGCCGTCGACACAATACCCCTCGGGTATACTTGATAAACCCGTCATCTTGAATGTAAATCCATACATCGCCATATGGGTTGCAAACGGGCTAGGTCACAGAACACACATGGCCATAGTTGCTGGCGCCATGTCATACTCACAGCCAGTCACAGGTGGTGTCCCATGGGGCTCAGTCCTGGGTCCACTATTTCCAGCATCTACGTTTCCAATGTACACGCACACACAGGGATGTTATGGGTGACAATGTTTGCATACGACTGCAAACCGGATGCCAAAGTCAGACACACATCTGACACAGATATCCTTCAGGAGTGCCTCACAGATGTGGATAAGTGGTACCAGAGACATGTCCTACAGCTAAATGCCAGGAAATGCATAGGCATACCCTTCGGGATGAACAAGGTTACCCCGAGCTACCATATAGGTGGCAGTCCACTGAACACGGAGGGAGTTACCAGTGATCTGGGGACACGTGTTGTTGTTAACCGTTCATTAGACACACATGTTGCTAACATAGTTGGGTAGACCTTCCACATTGCCCACATCATCATGAAGGGATTCACATCTACATCAGGGGAGGTCATTGTCCCCTTGTACTCATCACTCAATAGACCTATGATTGGGTACAATGCCCCGTTCAGAATGTATCTGACACAACACCTGCAGCAGCTGGAAAGGCACCAACAGTTCTTCGACAAACGGATGCAGGGTCTCAGGTATATGTGTTATACTGACCGACTGAAAGGATTCCAGCTGTATACAGTTGCATACCACTTGCCCAGAGGTGACCCGTGCCTGGCATGCACGGCTAGGTCGAACCCAGATCTGATGACTATGCTTCACGTAAATAAGTTAGATCCCTCAGAACCACAAGGGCAGCTGACGTACACCTTGACACTGTCATTAATCGAACGTGTTGTTGGGACGGATTCATCACCCAGACACTCACTATGCTGTGGAACGACATCCCAGTACATGTGAGGGGAAGCACCTCGCTGGCCTTCTGTTAGTATTTACACATGGATGTCTGGATTGATTTATTTAAGTAACCTTCTAAATGAATGTTACATTAGCACATTGTGAATCTTTACATTTCGTTGGTCTATTTTACAGTAGTCATATTCATACGGTTTATGTGAATATATTATGGTTCATTCATATTACTAGGTGTCTGCAGTTCTGTTAATATATTGGCACAATCCGTAGGACATATATATGTAGCTTACACAGTCAGACATTTGGAAAACATTTTATGTTGGTTCATGTTTCATATATGTACATATATTTCCATTTTCCGATGAAGACTGTACCTTTCCAAGCAATGTCTGATGTCCTCACTGTGTGGGATGTGTAACCCAAGTAAGGTTTGTTCGCTTGTCTGCCTTTAAGGCATGTAATTAGTACCTAGCACATCTAATGTACCAACCAATTAATGCTTGTAAATGTAGTAGGTTGGACTGCATTGTATGTAGTCTGAATAAGTCTGCTTATGAAGCAGAGGAAGTGTGCTCCAATAGACTATGGTGACTGCCTTTAATTCTTGGTGTGCTCTGGTTGGTCACTGACGGTCCCTACAGTACTTCGTCTTTGCTTTGGACTTCATCGGCTGGTTGTCTGTGTTTCTTGTATGGGGAATGTCAACTGTAGTCCCTATGTGTATGACTTGTGTAATGCCTTACTACGGCAGTGTAATTCCACCGGGTTTGCATTTATGTGTGCCATCTTAGTCATACGCTTGTCCATCCATGTGAATTGCCTACTATACACTGGTATAGGGCTGTACACATTTCACACCTGCATTTTGCATTCCCCGGAGTATGGTGTGCATTATTAGCGGAGAGTGACGATGTGCTACGACACGTCCCTCCCACCGGGCGGGACAAAGGATTGCCTGCGAAACAACACCGAGGCCAGATTCTACATACCCAGACTCCCTTGACTGCAACAGTGGACAGTACCCATTACACATCCTTCATGTGTGCTGCAGTGTGATGTGGACGCAGCTGAATGGACCTGATACCCTGGGTATTTCTGTGCATGTGTGCTGCAGTTCATGGACAGCTATCATCAACATTGAACACGCTTGCGTGCCTATGTGTACCTGTGACGTGGTGACGACAATTAGATCACATGAGTAATGCAGGAAGCTAGCAGGCATTCTCTGAACAGAATTTATGGGTCCTACAATGGACACCGATGTGCATATGTCAAGTTAGATGTTGCTGGACTGTGTCCACCTGCCCAGTGCTTTTCACTGCTGGTGTATGTTCCCCAATCGCGGATGTCTGTTTGACTACCCATTCCACATGGTGCTACATAACCGGCTGAGTTAGTACTGTGAACAAATGACATACATCCAAAGATGCTGGTTACCAACTGCTTCATATAAACCTCAGACATCCCAATGGGACATATCCGTCACTATATTTGCAATATAACACCACCGGAACATGTTGCTTACCTATGCATTCATGTAACCATGTTGTCTTCGTAGGTGGGAATGCCATAGTTTACACATCCTACGTGACGCTGTGTGTGTGCCATTAGTATGTGTTCCACAGGTCGCACATCTGTTCCGCTGTACGGTAGCGGGTGCTCCTCAGTCTGTTGCTGGCAGACTGAGTGCTGTGTACGCCGGTGTTGGCACGAGAGTCCGGCTCTGTATGTGGAATGTCAACTGTGGTCCCTATGTATTTCCTGTGTCATGCCTTACCGCTGCTATGTCATTTACCCGGTTTGCAGTTGTGGGTGCCATCCTGGCCATACGGGTGTCCATCAATGACAATTGCCTACTGGACACTAGTATAGGGCTGTACACATTCCACACCTACATTTAGCATTCTCCGGAGTATGGTTTGCATTATTAGCGGAGAGTAAGGCAGGTGCTACGACACATCCCTCCCACAGGGCGGGAAGAAGGATTGCTCATGAAACAACACCGAGCACAGAGTCTACATACCCAGAATCCCTTGACCGCAACAATTGCCAGTACCCATTACACATCCGTCATGTGTGCGGAAGTGTGATGTGGATGCAGTTCTATGGACCCGGTACCCTGGGTATTTCTGTGCATCTGTGCTGCATTACATGGAGAGCTATCAGCAACATTAAACACGCTATGGTGCATATGTGTACCTGTGACTACAATGAGTTCCGTTAGGTGATTAAATAAGGCGGAAGAGCTGTCTTTAGACAAATTTTGGGTCCTACAATGGACACCACTGTGCATATGTAAAGTGTAGAGCTTGTCGGACTGTGTCCCTGTGAGCATTGGATTTCACTGATACTGTGTGTTCAGGAATCGCGGATGTCTGTTTGACTACCCATTCCACATGGTGCTACATAACCAGCTGATTTAGTACTGTGAACAATTGACATACATCCAAAGATGCTGGTTACCAACTGCTTCATATAAACCGCAGACATCCCAATGGGACATATCCGTCACTGTATTTCCAATATAACACCACCGAACATGTTGCTTACCTATGCATTCATTTAACCATGTTGTCTTCATAGGTGGGAATGCCATAGCTTACATATCCTACTTGACGTTGTGTGTGTGCCATTAGTATGTGTTCCACAGGTCGTACATCTGTTCCGCTGTACGGTAGCGGGTGCTCCTCAGTCTGTTGCTGGCAGACTGAGTGCTGTACGCCGGTGTTGGCACGTGAGTCCGGCTCTGTATGTGGAATGTCAACTGTGGTCCCTATGTGTATTTCCTGTGTCATGCCTTACCGCGGCTATGTCATTTACCCGGGTTTGCAGTTGTGGGTGCCATCCTGGCCATACGGGTGTCCATCCATGACAATTGCCTACTGGACACTAGTATAGGGCTGTACACATTCCACACCTACATTTAGCATTCTCCGGAGTATGGTTTGCATTATTAGCGGAGAGTAAGGCAGGTGCTATGCACATCCCTCCCACAGGGCGGGAGGAAGGATTGCCTGCGAAACAACACCGAGCACAGAGTCTACATACCCAGAATCCCTTGACCACAACAATTGACAGTACCCATTACACATCCGTCATGTGTGCGGAAGTGTGATGTGGTTGCAGTGCTATGGACCCGGTACCCTGGGTATTTCTGTGCATCTGTGCTGCATTACATGGACAGCTATCAGCAACATTAAACACGCTTGCGATGCATATGTGTACCTGTGACGACAATGAGTTCACTTAAGTGTTGAAAGAAGGCGGCATTCCTGTCTTTAGACAAATTTTTGGGTCCTACATTGGACACCACTGTGCATATGTAAAGTGTAGAGCTTGTCGGACTGTGTCCTTGTGAGCAGTGGGTTTCACTGATACTGTGTGTTCAGAAATCGCGGATGTCTGTTGGACTACCCATTCCACATGGTGGTACATAACCAGGTGATTTACTACTGTGGACAAATTACATACATCCATAGATGCTGGTTAGCAAATGCTCAATTTAAACCGCAGACGTCCCAATGGGACATATCCGTCACTGTATTTCCACTATAACACCACCAGAACATGTTGCTTACCTATGCATTCATTTAACCATGTTGTCTTCATAGGTGGGAAAGCCATAGTTTACATATCCTACTTGACGTTGTGTGTGTGCCATTAGTATGTGTTACACAGGTCGCACATCTGTTACGCTGTACGGTAGCGGGTGCTCCTCAGTCTGTTGCTGGCAGAATGAGTGCTGTGTGCGCTGGTGTTGGCACGACGGTCCTCCTTTGTATCTGGAATGTCAACTGTAGTCCCTATGTGTATTTCCTGTGTTATGCCTTCCGCGGCTATGTCATTTACCCGGGTTTGCAGTTGTGGGTGCCATTCTGGCCATACGGGTGTCCATCCATGACAATTGCCTACTGGACAGTAGTATGGGGCTGTACACATTACACACCTACATTTAGCATTCTCCGGAGTATGGTTTGCATTATTAGCGGAGACTGAGGCAGGTGATACGCACACATCCCTCACACGGGGCGGGAGAAAGGATTGCCTGCGAAACAACACCGAGCACAGAGTCTACATACCCAGAATCCCTTGACTGCTACAATTGACAGTACCCATTACACATCCGTCATGTGTGCGGAAGTGTGATGTGGATGCAGTTCTATGGACCCGGTACCCTGGGTATTTCTGTGCATCTGTGCTGCATTACATGGACAGCTATCAGCAACATTAAACACGCTTACGGTGCATATGTGTACCTGTGACGACAATGAGTTCAGGTACGCGTTGGAATAACACATTATTCGATTCTTTCCACAATTTTGGGTCCTACAATGGACACCACTGTGCATATGTAAAGTGTAGAGCTTGTCGGACTGTGTCCTTGTGGGCAGTGGGTACTCTTTTATGCTACCATTTTGATATATATCTGGGTAATGTTTGTCCTGAGATATCAGGACATTTGACATGTGTTCGGTTTATTTACAGGACACGGCTGGCCAGAGAGGGCATATCCTCTCAGGGTGGAACAGGTGTTTACCTTGGAACATATGCATCGGATTTTCAGCGATTACAATGTTTCAGTAACGGTATGTTGCCTAATATACCATCAATGTCATATTTATTACCCCATTTTGCTGCGTAACTCACATTATGTGCTCTCTGCGATTGCATATTCTTCACGCCACCCGTCAAATGCGGATCACATGATCTGTTGCTTCAATAATCTCCCATATCCTCTACGACTGCTACATACCCTTCTGTCATAACACGTGTGTCTCCTTCCCTGTATCCACTGTAGTGTCTACATTCACTATTTACTCTGCTGTGTGTTCCCTGACCTATGTTCAGATTTAACAGTATGTGGGTAGGTCTTGACCCGATATCACTACTGTTAACAGAAACACAATGTAGTCTGGTCCCTGATCTACAATAGACACAAAAGGCAGACACTCCTTACCTGGGCCTCCTGTTTAAGGCTGCACGTTTTCTTCTTGGGATCCAGTTTTCCGCTTTTCAGCCACAGATCAGACAGTAAACAGCCTCTTTACACACAACAATTCAGTCGGAGGTCTTTTCATTCAAGAAGAACCATTTATGCATATTCTCCGGCGTACATGTCTAACCAGCCATGCACTCTGACCTGTAGCTTACCAAGGAATTCCAGATTACAAGGATCACGATGTGAAATAAGTTGTTACAACCAGACTGTAGTTATCAGTAGACTTTTCTAAGTGACAGCCGATAACACAGGAGGCTCGGGTTCGGACAGTTTTAGTAGTGTACACAGGCAGGCTAAATAATGTACAGTCCAAGTATGGGAGTTTTGTCTGACTCTATACAGTAAGCAGTTTCTTTATATAGTGTTTACAATCAGCATTTGCCCAACTTACTGACGTGGTCGGTCACAGGGCATTTCCATCACTATGGTCCGCAATAGTCTATACATACGTGGGTGCTGGGCTCGTGCTTTTAAATTGTTTTCTCATGGGAATAACACAGGCTTGCAAGGCACCTTGTACATTACAGTATCCTTTTGTGATTGTAGCTGTTTCAAGGACCCTAGACTGTTACGATACAGTGGACAGTTAATTTCTTGATACGTTGCTTTGTCTGTCTGGTAGGGAGTTGTACTGCTATCTTCCATTGAGCTCACAAGGCCATCCTCCTCTGGGGAAGGGGTGCTGTTATGCATGTACATACATTTATTGTTCTGTAACCCAGCAAATAATTAATGATGACAGACATGAGCCTGCTGTCCTGCTTACTGCCAGGTTCAGAATTCCATCACAGTACAGCTTAGCTTCACCAATTACATGCAGGCTTAGTTCTGCTGCCATATTGTACGGTACAATTCAATACATTATATAGTATTTCGAGTGTAAACTGGAACTTCATATGTGTTTCTATATATTTTACGAACAACATCCATCCAGCCATATGCATGTTGTTCCATCCTTTACCTTGACCGTGTGTATTTGTCCGTCCAGCCACGATCATCTCCACATGTGATGTCCCAGTTTCCCCTTCTTTGCCTGTAGCACCCTGTTAGGATGTCCTGTGTGTTAGGCACCTGTTCCGCTATATGTGATCGACTTCACTGCAGAGATGATCGTCGATGCGGTGGTCCACCGACCGACTTGTCCACATGTGTACACTTATGTGCACCGTGTCGTATGCAAACCTAGATGGTTTGGACGGGTACATACTACATGCCGGATGTACACATTCTGCTGACACATTCACATGCAGCCATTTACATATCTGTACCTGCGGTGGGTTGCTGACATGTGGGTACGATTTGCCAGCGTGGCATTGCCTAACACAAACATCTTACCACAGTTCAGGTATGCACATTGTGTGTGGTTGTATAGCTGCACACGGATGCTAGCAGGTTTGGGTGCAGGGGTATACATGGGTGTGACTGACATGTACAATGAGGCTATTGTGTAGTACATCCGAATGCATGTGTTCTGCTTCTGGATATTACACTTCATCATACACCATCCAGTGTATGCAACAAAGATGTTGCTGGGTCTGGGATATGTTGCTATGCACATGTTTGCCTGTGTTTGGGGTATCTTGCTTCCTTACTGTTGTTATGTCGGCACAGCTACCCGGCTATGTACTGTCACTACTGCTTGTGACCATTATGGTTGGCACCTTTTCCAATGCCCATGGTGGGGCATGTTATGTGGACACTTCGATATTTGCAGGACTACACATACCCTGGGCTAGTGCAGTAGACAGAACTTCACTTGTTTGCCATACTATGAGCCTATTCTGTTAGCGTTTGGGTTCCTTATTTATTTTCTTATGCCATGTCTGTGTTCCATACCGTAATGTATATGTTTTATGCTACTATTTACATGTATATTGCGGAATTTATGTGGCAGGGGATCGAGGTCATTTTCCATTTTTACGATTGTTGCAGGGACACGATTGTCCAATCAGGGACTGTCCATGGCACTTTGGGACAGCAGGTAACCCTGGTGACCATGCCCATGTCGCTGCTGGGGTTTCCACCTTTTCCATTTTCCGATCTGGGATATTTCCGGGACTCACATCTGCCTTTACAGGCCGACACATACAAACGGTCACTATATAGCATAGACATTCACTTGTTTGCCTAAATAATTTGCTTATTATTGTGGCAATTTCCTTGCTTATTCTGTTTATAGTGTCATTTCGGTATTTCTGTTACAGAAATAGGCAATTCATGCTACCATTACATTACATACGGGATATCATTGTGTCCTACATTCGTAGCACATCAGCCATTTCTAATACGTTTTTTCGGGACACAACTGTCCATGGAGAGACTGCCCCAAACACAGTGGGACAGGTGGTGACCTTAGTCGCTGCTCCTATGTCGGTGCGGCGCGCTGACATGCGGCTGTACACCTTCTCTGAGTGTAAACACTGACAGTACATTGCGGGACGGCGGTCTTATGCGTATCCTTTGCTCCTTGAACGGGTACACTTATGCCTTGGTGGCTTCTATTTGCTTCTCCGTTGATTTGGAACGGGGACTATGTTGCGTACTGTACGTGCGTTTCATTCTGCACGGGACCTGGCTGCTGCCATTACTATTGTGGGCGGACTGTGGCTGTCAGCACATTAGGTTGCTCACCTCCTGCCGGCTTAGACACGCCTCCAGACGCATCCTACCTGGGCTCGCTCACGTACACTACGCACGTGTCTGTGATTCCGGTGCACTCTCATTAATATGTATATGGCGCTACTGCGCCGGATATTCCATGCACCGCCGGCGCAGGCCTTACGCCGGCCTTGCGCCGAGCTTCATGAATCCCGGGGTATATTTATACACACCATCAACTAACAATTAAGCAATTAAACAATTAATGCATTCAAAATTTAAAACCATACACAACTTTTTTAAAGAATACTCTTCCAACAAAATTCTACATTCAAACCTTTAGGCACCAAGATATCATATTTTAATATAAAAATAGCTTCCTTTTTTAAAAGCAAACATCTAATCTTGTCTTTATCATAATCACAGACAACCCTATGGGTTTAAAAGCAACTGTTTTACAACAGATTTGTGTCTGTGATTATGATAAAGACAAGATTAGATGTTTGCTTTTAAAAAAGGAAGCTATTTTTATATTAAAATATGATACCTTGGTGCCTAAAGGTTTGAATGTAGAATTTTGTTGGAAGAGTATTCTTTAAAAAAGTTGTGTATGGTTTTAAATTTTGAATGCATTAATTGTTTAATTGTTAATTGATGGTGTGTATAAATATACTGTGGGTATGTATTGATGTTTATATATATGTCTGCACATGGGTATCTGTATATTTGTGGACATACATGTATATATATATATATATATATATATATATATATATATATATATATATATATATATATATATATATATATATATATATATATATATATATACACATATGCATACCTATATATGGGGTACAGTCAGACATCAGGTCCACAATCTCACAACACCTTCCTGCACAGCTGCACTGTTCTGCCTTGCTACTACACAGACAGGTGCCACATATGGACACAGCCTCACATTAGGGGGGTATATATAGGGCCAAATTGCAGGTAATCCTATTACACACCTATGGCATTCCTGCATGCTGCAATACAGGTTAACCTGAGTAGCCTGCAAGAGGTGGGCTGTGGAACCCACGTGTCCATCATTATGGCATTACTTCCACCACCAGCTATTGGCCACAGTAATATACATATTTCCCATTACACAACACACACTATGATGGCTTACATCTTATTAGTCAGTGTGCTCTGTACAGTTGATATGTATGCCCCACTACCCACAGGGGCAGTCTCTATTGTCCTTAGCAGTTGTTCAGCTGAACATCATTACAACAACACCTGATGGCACATATAAATCATTCCACATCATCTATCCCATTATTATGGACCAAGCACTACCTTCAATTACATGCATATATACTTCACATACCTGTTCTGGGAATGATATCTTTTCTGGGTAGTTTGCTGGATGTTTTATTTTATTTTATTTTTTTGTTTGTGTTTGCCTTTCAATCTCTCTCTCTCTCTCTCTCTCTCAGTCTCCCTCCAGTAAATGGATTGAGCTGCTTTGAATATATTGCATCATAGATTTTGTAGATGATGCACATGATCAGGTGATGTCCTCTGCACAAATCAGTGTTCTCCACTTGCTACCTGCATGCAACATGCCGTGTAGTACTTCCAATTGCCACTGTCATGGCAACCAACAGCTATAAATTCCTACATCATGTGGGTGTGGTCCCTTTATCTTTCCTGTATGGTGGACATCCTTCCTGTGTGTGGGCAGCAGTGTTACAGACAGCAGGTAGCAATACCTCTTACAAGAGAACCTGCACACTCAGGACATCTACACATTTGTAGGAGGTTGCATAACTACAGACAGTGTGAGTAGTTTTGTTGTATGCATTGTATAGCACCAGTGTTACAGGGTTTGTGTGTACATACTAGTCCAACTTGGAATGTAGTCTAGCTCTCAACTGTGGGCCTATCCACTTGATGGCCAGAGGTGTGCCTGTTATGTTTTGTCTGTCCACCACACAGGTCTTGTGTCAGATATATCATTGGCAGTGTGCGCGTTGAGTGCTATCAGTACATGGCTACATCCATGTCTGTTTCTAACTTCATGTTCCTGACTAAGGGTATGTTGCAGACTATCCTGTAACACCAATGACTTGCTTAGTGTATAACAACAGTATTTCACATACGGGCCTGTGTTCTATCCTCTGTCCTCCACCTACATACCAGGCTTTGTACATATGACATGCTGTCAGGGGTTGTTATGTACTGGGCTGTGAGTATGTCATGCTGCCATTCCTGCCATCAGTCCACTGCTATTGTGGCCCCCACAAATATTGTGGGGTTGGGTCCATATATGTGTGAGCTACATCTACACAATACATGTGTGCCCTTATGCACTCCAGAGGCCAGTGTATGTAGCAGTAGCATATGGCCCTGTATTATTCAGTCTATGGGGGGGGTGGAATGCACCATAACTAACCTAGGCTGTTACAACACGTGGGGATATCAGGGGTAAGCTGCCTTATGGTATCTGGATGTACATTCCCATACAATTCACCTTGGGTAAATGCAGGCCTACTGCTTCCTGCCATACAGACTCTTCTGTTTGTCAGTGTGATTGTGATGGTGTCAGTTATGCCTTGATATGTAACCGATACATCCCATTGTGTCATCTGAGATCTTTACCCCCTAGGGATTACGTACAGAGTGTAGTTAGAGGCTGCTGGACTATACATCTGCATTACTTACTGTTGATTGAATGTTATCCTGTGGCCCAGTCTGTCTTCACTATTGTACTACTTGAAGGCCTTGGCCTGGACAGCAACATATATCAACCTTTCCAGACTACTGTATTAATATAACTATTTTACAGTTGCATTACTCTGTTTATATGTATGTCAGAGTCTAAACAGCTATATGACATGGCATATACAAGTGTAATAGTACACAAATAAAGCTTTCTCATGTATGCAAACCTGTGTGCGGTGTTATATCCTTTGATCTCTCTGTGGGTATATGTTGCAAGCAACAATTGTCATTTGTATGGGTGGCTCATACAGTATCCAGTTGGTAAGGTCAAAACTGTAGGCATAGTGGCTGTTCCGTGTTGTGTGTACATTCTACATATGTATCTTCCTATACATATCTCTGTGTGTGTATGTGTAGTTACATATATATATATATATATATATATATATATATATATATATATATATATATATATCTATATATATATATATATATATCAGCATATATGTGTCTGTGTATATGTATCTTAGGAATGTTGATTGCTTCCACATTGTACATTCCCTATGGTAGCCAGACTGTATGGCATATGTTACTGCTACCAGTCTGAAATCATACAGGTGGGATGGAGTACTGTTAACGTCTTGTGCCCATGTTCTGTCAGGTCCTGGTTATGGGATTTGCAACAGTTAGCATTATATTGTAGGGCAGACGTGTTTGGCTGTGGGGCAGTATCTATACGTACAAGACGTATGTTGTTTGGGCCCCCTCATCCCCATTAATGGTGCATGTGGGCATATATGTTTTTGTTATGTTCTCTTTTATATCTATAGATATATGTGTGTATATACCTATATAGATATATATTTATGCTTACATATATATATTGCTGTATATATATATATATATATATATATATATATATATATATATATATATACCTATACATGTAGACATATATATCTATAGATGTATGTATATATGTATATATATATATATATATCTATATATATATATATATATATATATATATATATATATATATATATATATATATACAGATATATATACATATATATATATATATATATATATATATATATATATATATATATATATATATTATGTATATCTATATCTACGTATATAGATACATTATATCTATTTAGATATAAATATATATACAAACGCACATACACCTACATGTTTAAATACATTTCCTGTACTGTTGAATGACTGGGCTGGATGATATGATTGTGAAAACATCAGGGTTATGTATATCTGACATGGCTTAGTGGTAAATCACTTTGGCTATGGTGTGCAGGGTCCTGGATTTGAGCCTTGCAAGGTTGTTTATTTTGTTGCTGGGCAGAACAAGGGCCATTGGATACAGAGTGATTAAGGCACTTTTAAGCAGTTGTAAGCGGGTTTGCACGGGTTTGCGCAGAGGTAAGCACTGCTAACTTCCGGTTACAGTTTCTCATATTCAGCGTCTAAATTGCTTAACCTGTGTAGGAATTGTTTACCCCTGCGCAAACAAGCTTAAACCCGCTCTATGCTGCTTAAAAGTGCTTACTCCCGCGCTAATTTCTTCAATAGAAAAGAAAAAGGGTTGATAGGAAAGTGGTGAAAAAGGGGCACAAAGAGGGAAAGACAGTAGGGAAAATAGCTAGGGATGTGCAGGAGGGTGTAGGGAAGGTCCATTGCTGCCCATTTCTTCTACAGCAACAGCTGTGCATATACACTGAATTTGGAGGTAGATTTGGACACTCAAACCCCTGAGAGATGGGTGAGGACAACAATAATATGTTGTGATGCTAATTAGACCAGATTACATGTGTCTATTGGACACGTGTGTGAAATGGACAGCTATGTATGGGGTGATATATTTTCTGAAGAACAGATTGCCCTTTTAATTTTTTTTTCAGGTGAGAGTGGGATGTTGGGGAGGGATAGTTAGGGTATATTTGGGGAGGTAGGTTGGGTAGGTTAACAGACAAGACAAACAAGACACATACAGGGGTGGTATATGACACATGGGGGGTAAATAACTTGATGGGGAGGGGTGTTGGGAAATCAGAAGTCCATGCACTCCTAGTGGAAACAGTGGGACTGAGGTCCCCACCCATGGGCAGTCACCACTGCATCTTCACAGCCCCGAAGGTGGTTGTGCTGGGGGCTGAGTCAGAGAGTCAGGCCTACCCTGTAGTAGTGACATGCAGCCCTTGAGCTGGCATAGCAGATCTCCAAACTGCTGATTGAGCTCGCTAAAGACCATGTCCCAAACCTGGCGATGGGTGACAGGTTCCTGTCCATGCCCACTACTGGGGGGGTGAGCCCCATCCACTGAGGCGGTTCCACCTGATGGTGGTGCAGGACCAATGGACAAGGAGATCCTGGGTTGGTTCCTAGACGTGCTGGTGCCTGGTGCCACTGCCAGTAGAGGTGGGACAGGTGGATCCGCTGGGACCCGCATTTCCATATGTGCTATGGTGTTTATGGTTTTTCAACATATGTGGGTTAGTAATAGTCATCACATTCCAGGATTAAGTATAACAGCATGCATAGATATTCCCATTAATCCAGACACCAGATATGGAACAGTTGCATAGCAAATGGAACACATGCATATATGGGACCACAGTGGTAATAACCACAGCATGCAGGTACATTGATGGCACCATGCCACCAAAGAGTATTTCAACATAGCACATGCAGAGAAACAGATTTAAATAATTATCAAATAATAGGACATATGTCCCAACATGAACGTGAAGTCATCATGTACCAACTGAGGTGGGTAGTTATTATATTGTTGGAGATATGGTGGAGGGGGGAGATGTCAATTAACAACTAGTATATTCCTGTAGTTCGCAGTACTTTCCTAGTCAGTGCTGTTATCTGTACCTTACAAGTATTAGTACACTACCCTATTGTCTTAGTTTGAACAGTGATATGGCTGTCGACATCTATATACATGAACTGGCTTTACCTGCAGTGCACACCTCTTACCTGGTATACCTATGGAGGACTTGTTTGTTAACACTAACTAACTGTTTCTACACATACTTCTAGATTCCAAGTTGATGTTATGCACATACCTGTCCATCTCTTTTTGCACAGACTCTGGCCATGTCTTGACCACATGCAGGTGAACCAGGACATATGTAGACTATTGCCCTCTTTAACCTTTAGTGCTTACAACACTCTTATACAGGATTTTCTAGACAGTTATATTATGTAGCACAGTATGGGTGACAGTGATCAGTGACACCTTGTTATTCAGAGCAACTGCAATACTCACAATGCCATACAGTATGAGAGTAAACAGTACCAGTTTTACCACCACTCAGTTGTGTGTGCTATTTGGATTTTGTTGCCCGTCTTTTCACTGTTTTCTGTCTATGTCTCTCCCAGTTGTACTAGCTGACCTCTGGGGATTACACCAGTCATATACAGACATTCCTACACAATTTTAATTTATGTTGCACAGTGTGGGTAACAGTGCTTAATACAACAGTACTATTAAGTAATTGCAAATCTACATTACCATATGATAGCAGAGTAAACGCATGCAGTCCAGCAGTTAGACCTTCATTGCCAGGCTATTATGCTTTCATTTACATACATCCTATATAAGACTCTTCCTGCCATATTCTCTGGTATATGCAGTACTTGCCTTATACAATACAGGTTTTATACAGGCATTGACTTACTAATACAGTTAGATTTATTTCCTATGACAGTACATGCAAGAGTATTAACTAACCTGCCTCGTGTCGCAACCTCTCCAAGTGACAGCCATGGGCCTCCTGGTTCACAGCCCGCACACTTACCACTGTGAAGGACATAAGAGGAATATTTAGGCATACCTATCCATAATATACATGACCTGGCAATTATTAAACAGGTAGTGGAGTGATACTTACATGCTACTGGGACCTCCCCTGTCATCTTAGCCTCTTGGATCCACTGATCCAAGACATCCCCCTTTCACCGCTTCAGGTTGGCATAGTGATGCCTGACCTGCTCACCAGTTCGGGGTATGCCAGTGGTACTGGTAAGGTCCCAGGCGAGACGGTCCCAGGCTTTCACTTTATATTGGGAACATTGGTACTGGCCCTGAAGCAGTCTCTGCCTATGGTCTTTGACAAGGAGTCCTGCCATGACTCTGGACTCCTGGATGCCCCAGCGCTGCACCCGAAAACACACTCCCTCTCCCATTCCTGACATGGTGCCTGCAAAGGGAAGATACAACCAGTTATGAGATGTATTCCCTCCTTTTGGGTTTAAGTAGGGCTGATTTTCCGCCCTTTAAGGCTAAGCTATGGGTAAACCTGCTTACCTAAGGTTGGTATTGTTTAAAGGGGTATACCATTGGGAAAATTGAGTTAGCTGGCCTACACATTGCTTACACCTACTAAGCTAGCCTGTGCAATGCTTAGCATTGCTTAATATTTACTTTGCATTATATTTGCTTTTTGGGATTGATTTATTATTCATTACATGTTATATATATATGTCTGGTATCCATAATTCATGTGTACGTACACTCTATGGGGTCCTTGTGTTTAATAGGGGACTTCAACACTGTATTACAATTACACCTCACATCTGGGCTTACTTTAGTACCTCAGTTCACATATTTATGTTATGTAGTAGGTTATAGAACATATGAATGTATATTGCTTCCTTTCACATGTTCAGTTTGATTTTACTATAGTGAGGATTTGTTTGGTGATACCTCAATCTTATGTACTGCTGTGATGGCTTGGTGGTTAACTACTGTGACTATAGTGTATAGTGTCCTGGATTCAAGACCTGCAAGGCTGTTTATTTTGTTGCTGGGCAGAACAGCGGCTGTTTGATACAGAGTGATTAATGCACTTTTTAACCACTTGTAAGCGGGTTTACGTGGGTTTGCGTGAGGGTAAGCAATGCCAACCTCTGGTTAAATATGCTTACAGAGAGTTAGCTTCAAAATTGCTTAACCTATGTGCGCATTGCTTACCCCCCACGCAAATAGGCTTAAACCCACTTACTACTGCTTAATAGTTCTTACTTAAGCTTATTAGTGCTTACTCCCACTTACCACTCACTAATTTAGACAGTAATGTCTAATGGTTCTTGGGAAGGTGGGGGATTTGGAAGCTGTATGGAGTTATCATTCATTACACATTTTACCTTCCATTTGTATCCCTGATTCCTGTGTACATATACTGTATGGGGCACATGTGATTATTTGTGAACTTTGCAACATTATAACACTGGCACCTCACATCTGCATTTAATGCAGTACTCCAGTTCATAAATATATGTTATTTAGTAGGTTATGCAACTAAAATTATTAGTCATAACGTGATTTGATATGGAAAATGGAATGTGTTACAGTGGGACTCGAACCAGGAATGACTGCTCTGCCCACTACACTATTGCTATACTGTATCATTTGCATATATATTGCTTTTTATCATTTAAGCTGCATTAACCATAGCTAAACAATGGGCAAACCCATGCACCTACGGTTAAATTTAATCTGTTTCATAAAAAAAGTATCTTTATAATTTTTGTGTTAACTATTGCTCCTATACACATGGGGGGATGTTGCTGGGGGTATGAGTACACCTATGAGTGGTCTCAGTCGTTCTTTTAGGGATTTCTGCTGTTCTTCATTGCAGGGGCATGTATATTCTGAGAGCTCTGCTCTCCAACATTCCCCCTGCACTCTTACATGCTCTGTGTAAGATTAGGAGCTGAGACAGCGCTCCTTCATTAATATGCATGGCGCACTGCCGTCCTGCTCCTAAACTTCTGCTTCCATGCAGGACTTAGCTAGTCCTGCACAGAAGAATAGTAAATCTGGGGGAATGTGTTTGCATCCACAATCTTTGACAGTCTGTGTATTGAATCAAATAGCTGCATGACATTGTACCAACAAGTATACCTTTTCAAATGGTACAATGATGGATGGTCCTAACCAAGGTTTATTTGTTTCCTTTCACAAGACTGAAAACTGTGGCAAAGATCTCCATCAATTATTGGTCGCCTATTTCTATAAATGCTTTTAACTTACATTTTGTCTTTGAGTTCCTGAGGGTTTCAGTGATATAAATATAGCTTTAGATTGCATACACATTATTTATTGCACTGGTGAATGCATTTTTATGTTTAGGTTTGCGTTAACAACTGTGAGGATTTTCTTTACAGCGTATGCTACATGCATTAACCTGGGGGGGGGGGGCAGTACTTAAACTGAATTGAGTTTCAGACACAAAAGCATAGCAGCGAGGGGCAATGCAAGTAATAGATGTATATGCCTGACAGTTTGTATGAATCTGCATACATGACTGAATGTATTTTGTGATATTAGGAGAGAAAAAAACAGTTAACTGACAAAACAGTGCACTACACCCTATATTATGGGTAAGTCAGGGAGTAAGATTAATCAACCATCTGCTGGTTCTCCAGCCCATTATATGTACTGTACAAATAGACCGAAATCTTGTCAGTGAATGGTATATTGGCATACTGATATTGGAATGTTTGATAAAACTAAAATATTACATGTACGAACAAAGTTAGAACATGAGGGTAATGAGATAATGATCAGTGGAATAGTTGTGATGATTGGTATATTGAAACTTTTTAAAGGTACAAAGAATCCACTGTAAAGGGGTTAACAGATACAAATGACAAACTTTCACAACAAGTGAAAGAACTTAAATGTACAGTCAAGTCATGAAATACCATACCAACTGCTCCTTTGCATCCAGCCATTTCAAATGGCCATGTTACAGTTGGGGGGGGGGGTCTTGTGGGGAACATGACCAACTTCCCTGATTCCCACATCACAGAAATGATCAGGTTCCCCACTCATCCCAACAAGACAGAAGTCAGTCTGTTACCCCATGGAAAAGCATAAATATACATGTCACTCCTTGTGCACTTGCACACTCAACAACAGCCCCACCCCAACCTGAGCCTTCTAGTGCTGTCCGCCCCACCACTTTGTCCACTCAGTTTGATGGAGATGGTTGCATCACACAACATGATATGGGAGAATATTTGGGTAAAATGGCACTTTTTATTTGTCAGAGGACAAGACAGGCTGTGAACAAAGAAAAGCAGATTGATAATTCTCTTTATCCCCTCAAAGAAGTGATTCATCTGGATGGTACTATGGCATTAGTCTATAGACCTTGTACATACTATGGCATTAGTCCATAGTCCTTGGATATACTATGGCATTAATCCATAGATCTTGGACATACTATGGCATTAGTCCATAGACCTTGGACATACTATGGCATTAGTCCATAGACCTTGGACATACTATGGCATTAGTCCGTACACCTTGGACATACTATGACATTAGTCCATAGACCTTGGACACTTACTGATTTACATCCTATAGTTAAAGCATTTCCAAAATTATGCAAGACCCACAAAAGTGTGAGGATGAATTAAGCATTGTTATTTAAATATATGAACTCACCCTGCCAGATTTAAGACAGTTGTTAAATGCCATAAGTCCCACCTAATTTACTGTATATGACAAATCAAAAGACAAAGCTGGATTGTCTCCAGCAGAGGATTCAAATTACTCAACTGCTGAAGAGAAAAGGGCATTAACAGAAGTCAGAGAGAAGCTCTTAAAATAAATTTTGACAGTCTGCCGTTTTAAACCCCACAGGGATAAAATTACTTCATGCAAACAAAGTAAGGTAGAAACACCAGCTGATTACTTTAGCAGACTTAGATATTTTCAGCACATTCTGGTATTGCAGTTCTGATGGAAAATACTGAAGCAGCTTTTAATTCTGCTTTGTACACAGACTTTTACCTGATGTGCAGGCATTACTAAAACAAAACCAGGTCACTTGGCAGGAGGAGGAAATATATAAGTTAATAAAATTCACAGAGCACTACATGGATCAAATAGACAAAATGAAAAGAGATGCAGAAGACAAGCTCATGCAATTGCCAATACAGAGTTTTGAAAGAAGGGGTAAAGGCAGGGGCAGAGGTAAGAAAGGTAGACAGGGTAGAGAAAGAGCAATGAATGTTCAAAAAAATCAAGCTGGGGGGTTACTCACAACTGTGGACAAATGGGGCATCAGAAAGGAGAATGCACTAATCTGAAACAGCAACAACAGCAAATGTGGCAGTGGCAAAATTAAAATCCTTCCAATGTTTCTCTACTACTCCCACCCTCCCACCTACAGTGGGGCAGCAAATGTCAGAGGGAATGTACTGACAACACGTTAGGGGATGGATGATGTAAACATAATAGTGCTAATTCAAGTAGATCAAGAATTACATTTAAGTTGAAAGTAGAACAAAAATATCTCCTATTTTCTGATTATTACCAGTGTTACTCAAACTGTGTTGAAAATAATTGACCAGGATAAAATTCCAGTATCATCTGAGAAAGTAGTAGCAGTGGGTGTCACTAACACTCCTACTGTTTTTCCTGTATCTAAACCAATTCCAATCTCTTTAGGGCAGATTGAAAATTAGCATGCCTTTTTTATTAAGTGCCTTTGCTCCAGCAAACTTAATGGGTAGGGATCTACTTTGTAAATTAGGATACAGCGTTGTTTTTTTTTTTTTTTGCACTACAGATGATTTTTTATAAACCTACAGTGGAATGTAATAAACCCTACACAGAGCAATTCTCCATGTAGGAATAGTGTAGTGGCCAGAACACAGAACATGGCCACCGAGAGATCCAGGAAACAGGGCTAGGGGTGTGCACAAATGTGCAGACACCGTGCAGACATGGAGTTGTCTGCAACATACAAATCACCTCATAAGCTAGTGAAAACCATGCAAATGAGGTGAATTTGCAATTCAGCAAGCAGAAAGACACCCATGTAGATGCCATGGCAGTATGACAAATGTAAGTGCTTGCAAACCATGTACTGGAGTATACATTTTAAACAGGGACTGTAAAAGCCAAAAGAAAAGGTGGTATGGTGTACAGTAAGCATGCAAATGACCAAAACTATGGCCAGTGAGTTACAAAAAGCAATGCAAATTATGAAAAAAATTTTTTTTAAAATACATATTTTACGTTTAAGTGGTGCGCAGCGAAGCGCAAACATGCCGTTTTGTAAAAAAAAATAAAAACTGTAAAATATGAAATTTACACATATGCAAATGTATTGCATTATAGTGGCCAGCATGCAGACTCCTACAATGGTAGGTTACAGTGGTTGCTAAGGAGATAGGCACTGGTGTAGTGCAGTATCAAGGGTATATGCAATTAGGTGTATGTAAATGAGCCAGGGTTATTGAACAGCAAAAGGGGCAATGTGTCTGTAGGTACTAACCATGCTAGGGCTAGAACTGTGTTGCTGCAGGCAGAACAAATAGCTTACATCAAAAGAGGATGTGTAACAGCATGTGTAAGTGGATTGGATCTTAGCAGCACCTGTTTGTACTCAGCTAAGCAGGGGGGCATGTCTGAGGCTGCTAAGCTATTCTTAGCCCTGTGGTGCATGTTGTAGTTGTTTAAATAAAAGCTAAGCATGCCCATGTACAGGGAGGAGTCCAAACTGCTAAGCAATGTTTACACTAGCGCCATGGGTTTTCACGGCATTCCACAGTGATTAGCAGTGGAAGAAATTAAAAAAAAAAATAAAAGAAAATAGCCTGG
Organism: Protopterus annectens; assembly: GCF_019279795.1. Lineage (NCBI taxonomy): Eukaryota > Metazoa > Chordata > Ceratodontiformes > Protopteridae > Protopterus > Protopterus annectens. The sequence goes on from NC_056732.1 coordinate 1,198,672,521, forward strand.
GAAAGCCAATCAAGTATAAATTACTGATAAACCCTGTTCAACGGACATTGGTCCATTCCAACCCCCAATGATATACCTATTAGGAATAACACAGCATAATGAGCCAATCACATAGGCTGCAACTGCAGTACACCAACATAACGTATGCATACACCTAACAATCTGATTTTCCCACATAATCTGCACCATTGAAAAACACACCTTAGAATTTTAACATGCAAAATGATAGGGGCTGCTGCTGCTCTGCTACAACTGCATGTGCTAGAGGCTGTGGTTGGGGATGATGCTAATGCTGACAATATGCCCAGACTGAGAAGGAGAAGAATGTTCAGGTCCAGGTATCCTTTCAGGGGCTACATGAGATGGAGATAGAGTGCTACATGGTGGACTGGGACATACTACAAGAACTCACTGAGCTCTGCCTCCCTCACCTCAGACCCAGAGCTAACAGAGGGGAGCCCATCCCAGTGGAAATAAAGGTATGTGTAGCCTTAAGAATAGTAGCTACAGGTACTTTTCAAAGACTTACTGGGGACGTGATGGCTGTCTCGAAGGCATCTGCATCCACACTACTCCATCAGTTCCTAGATGTCATGCTAACACATGCCAGTGAGCACATTTATTTACTCTGCACCCCTGAGGAGAGGACCAGTAATATGTGTCTCTTCCATCATGTAGCACACTACCCAGAGGTACTGGGTGCTGTAGACTGCACTCATTTGCATACACATCAAAGCACCACCCAGTGAGGAGGGTAGACTCTACGTAAACCACAAGGTGTATCACTCTATCAACTGCCAGGTCATGTGCAATTCCCAGGGCATTATATAAATGTGTGTGCTGGCAGCCCTGGCAGTTATCACGACTCCCACATCTGGCATGCATCAGGCCTATACCAAACATTTGCCAGGGGAGATATCCCATACTGCTATTTACTGGGGGATGCTGGCTATGCACTGGAACCATGGATGATGACACCGATCACAAATACACACACACCAACCAAAGAACTCCATAATGAGGTACACGCACAAATTAGGAACATAATAGAGCATGTGTTTGGGCTGCTCAAGTCACAGTTCCACTGCCTTGACATATGTGGTGGAGCCCTGCAATATACTGCAGCCACATGTGCACACATGTACATAGTATGTGCTATGCTACACAACATGATCCTGTGGAAAGAACTGCAGTAGTAACATCACAGGGAAGGGACACACAGCCCTCTACCATTGCCAAGGTCCACATAGGCACAGGGGGACTTGGAGGGGAACCCCCCTGAGACTGTCCCTGTAGGCAGACATAAGCATGCCCAGTACACCCTGGCTTTGGCAAAGAGGAAACGTATAGCACATGTACCGATATCCTAGGGATCCCAGGACTGACACTTCACTCTGATTCACATACATGGCAAAATGGATGCCAGCCACACCACACTACCTGAACCTTGCCATATATAGGCTGTGTACAGTGTCCTTTCAACACAGTAAGCCCTGAAGCACTGTTCTCTTAACTGCTGCAGGCACAAGGTAAGTCCCTCTTCCTAACAATAAATGAATAGGGTAGTAAACTGTGGTAGCATATGTATGATATTGCTGCATGTATGCAATGGAATGGAGTGGGATAACAGCAGACAACTGAGAGCTATGTGGGACAACAAGGGCTCTCTGCCAAGTATCTGGCTGCCCCAGAATATGCAGAAGGCCCCAAGCCAGCAAAACCCACTGTACTATGTGTGGGACTTACAAACAGCAGGTTCATAGGACAGATGCAGGGATGTCAATGTCAGTGTCCCTACATAACTCTCAACCTTGTAGAGCAAGAAATCTGTACAAAACCATAAAGAAAATTGGGATAAAGGCCCAAAAAGAGGGACAGTTGTTAAATATTGCACTTATAAACTTAGAAATTGGATAGAATAACAGGTTTTGCATTAGCATGAATTTCCTCAAGGGTATGAAATCTGAAATGCAAATGTCTGCCATTATTTTCTAACTTCAGTCTGTAATGATTTGTTAGTAATTTAGCAGAAGACCACAATTTTATGAAAAAGGGACCCAAAATATGAGGCAGACATCTGGACATTCTGCAAAAATCTGTACAGTTGACAGGTATGTTCCCCTACCCCCGACACACCTGTCTTCCCATACAACTGCAATAACATATATGTTTGTAAGGCAGTAGCAGCAGACCACACATTCCCAGGGCTGTCCCAATCAACTTGCTAACATGTTCCATTTCCACAATATGCAGGGATCAATGTGCTATGTATGTGGCTGGTTAATAGTGTCAGGACATACACTGCACTGACTGCTGTCTGTCATGGCTTAGTGGGCTAAGCACATTACTGTGGTTGATGTGGTTCATGGTTTGAGACTGGCTGTGCCTGTTATTTTTCATGTGAGCTACACCTATATTAGGAGTTCTACAGACTATCCAGATGTCAATATTTGTTACTGCAGGAAAGCTGGACAAAGCCAGAGACAGTGGAGGGACAAGAGACCACAGATATGGACAGTACACACTCTGAGTAACCCAGATGGTGCCTAGAACAGCAGGTTGTGACAAGTCCGTGTAGTACCAGGATATAAAGCCTGCAACATAACTGTGTCATTACTGACAACAAGTCAGTGGGCACCATCCCTACCCCATGAATTATAGGATTTCACAGAATGTCCACACGTATGCCACATACATATGTTCTGTTTGTCATAACATTGCATTTGTCAGGCAAACTATTGGCAAACCAATAAAGATTGATGTGAAAACATAAATGACAGACAGTTGTGATGCAGACTTCATACCCATAAGAAAATGCAAGCTAATACAAAGCCAGTGTTCCAATTGTCTATGTTTGTAAGAGCAATATTAAGATCCTGTCCCCATGTTTGGGCCTGTGTCCTACTGTTATATATGGCCCTGTCCAGATGTCTGGCTGTAAGAGTTTGAGAGGTATGGCCAACATGTAGCCTTATAATAACAGTGCAACACAAACCATCTCAGGACCACAGCAGATGTAGGGGGCATAATGCTGGACAACCTGCAAAACAGGTACAGTCAGAGGTGTGAAGTCTGTAACCCTGTGTATGGTGTCACATCTTGTAACCCAGTCACACCATAACTACAATTACATAGATCAGCAACTGTGGACAAAGCCTGGAACTGGAGCAGAGCAGGACAAAGGCCCACATATAAGGGGAAGAAGGACCCACTGGACAGACAAATGTAGAATGTGCAGACTACAACAATTTGTGCAGTAGCATGTGTTCCCTGCAGTGTATGGAATCAGTACCAAATGTCTGTCAGTGGTTCCTCACATTAATCTATATAGCTCTGCCACTGACATACCAGGAAATCACAGTGCTATGTAAAATGTACCACATATAATATGCAAAACTCTGCTCAGTCAAATACACTCTGTACCCACCCACCCCAGTTAATAAGGACAGCACACAGCCAGGAGATCCCTTAGCCAATATTTCAGTGAGGTGCTGGACTGTTTAAACATGTTCATAAGCCAATTAGCTGTAGCACACAAAATCCTGGACTACAGTACAGGTAAGTTAGGCCTGGAATCCCACTGTTAGTATTGATGGTAATATTGAGCATGCTTCTACACTTATCTAATTTCATCCCATGTCTGAACCCACATATGACTCCAGAACTGTGATGTTCTTATATGCCTGTTCATACAGACAGCTATCTGCACCTTAACTTTCTCTCCCCACCCCCATCAGACATGATTACCCTTATCTATCCATATGTGGCACATATACGATACATATGGATCTTATATATATATATAAGTAACATATACAAATATATAATTTCTAGAGAAGCAGAGACAGGGAGAGAGAAAGAGAGATAGAGAGAGAGAGAGAGAGAGACCCTGAAAGGCATAGAGTGATGCAGTGCTGCAGCCACTCATACACCAATAGTAACTAGTGGCACACACAAATAGTATGGTGAGCTCCATTGTGTAATAGTAGTTAGGTAGGGGCTGTAATCTCACAGCACCTGCTGTGTGTGTGTTTGTGTATGTGCATTTCTGTATCTATTACACATACAGCAGAACACCCCCCAACAGACCTATGTATGTGTAATGGTCACCCATCTTATGGCCCTGTGACTAGTGTCCTCCACAACAGTGGCCTACCTGTCAGCAGCTACTGATGTCATTCAACCCAACAGCAGTGGCAGATGCTCTCCAAATGCATAAGCTCTGTGGTACATGCCTTAACTACATAGCACTATAGTGTAGACAGTGAGGTAGGTAATTGTTTTAATCCCAACAAAGGCAACTCAGTGAGTGTGTGTGTGTGTGTGTTAATTATATCCCTTATGGCTGTGTGTATTTCCTGCCTATGTGTGCACAATGCCACTACATTTTAAGGCCTGTCCCACTCTGTTAACCCCCCATTGCTCTATTTTACAGGGCCTGTAAATGGCATCCACCTTAGGTGCACTGTTGGCTTTTCCAGGCATATAAGCTCTGTAGCTCATGCAATAAGTATGTACCACTGTAGTGTAGACAGTTAGCTAAGTAGTGGTTCTAATCTCAACAATGGCAACTCAGTGAGTGTGTGTGTGTGTTTAAGTATATCCCCTTGTGGCAGTGTGTATTTCCTGCCTAGGTGTGTGCAATGCCACTACATTTTCAGGCCTGTTCCACCCTGTTAACCCCCATTGCACTACTTTACAGGGCCTGTTGATGTCATCCACCTTAGATGTACCATTGGACACTCTCCAGGCATGTAAGCTCCATGGTACATGCAATAAGTATGTAGCACTGTAGTACATAGAAATAGATAGGTAGGGGTTCTAATCTCAATACTGACAACTGTGTGTGTGTGTGTGTGTGTGTGTGTGTGTGTGTGTGTGTGTGTGTGTGTGTGTGTGTGTGCGTGTGAAGCATATCCCCTGTTGTAGTGTGTGTGTGTTAGTCATACCATTTTGAGGCCTGTTCTACCCTGTTAACCCCCCATTGCACTACTTTACAGGGCCTGCTGATGTCATCCACCTTAGATGCACCGTTGGACACTCTCCAGGCATGTAACCTCCATGGCACATGCAATAAGTACATAGCACTGTAGTACATCTAACTAGATAGGTAGGGGTTCTAATCTCAATACTGGCAACTGTGTGAGTATATGCGTCTGTGTATGCATATCCCCTGTAGCAGTGTGGCTGTTTTGTGTGTGTGTGTGTGTGTGTGTGTGTGTGTGTGTGTTATACCATTTTCTGGGCCTGTTCCACCTTAACCCCCCATTGGCAACCTATTGAGGGCCTACTGATGTTATTAACCTTAGAAGCACAATTAGATATTTTCTAACACACTAGCACTGTGTCGCATGCAATACATGCATTGGTCTATAGTGTACATAACTAGATAGGTAGGGGTTCTAATCTCAAATGTAGCAACTTTGTGTGTGTATGTGTGTTAGAATGCATATCCCTTTGCACTGTGTGTGTTTGTGTGTGTGTGTGTGTGTGTGTGTGTGTGTGTGTGTGTGTGTGTGTGTGTGTGTGTGTGTGTGTGTGTGTTATACCCCCCACTGGCAATCCTTATAGCACCTGCAGATGTCATGCACCTGAATAGTAGTGGCAGACACTGCAAAAATATATAAGCTACGTGGAGCATGTGATATGCATATAGCGCTATCGTATGTAAAATTAGGCATGTAGGGTTCTACTATCAACAAGGGCAGTTCATGAGTGGGTGTGTGTATATGTATGTATATCCCCTTGCAGCAGTGTGACTGTGTTAGGGCCACCACCATACCTGTCAACACCTTAGAGCAAGACATCTGGATAAAGCCATACAAAAAAGTGGGACAAAGGCCAAAAATAGGGACAATCTTTAAATATTGCTGTTACAGACATAGAAAGTAGATAGCATAACAGGTTGTGCATTAGCATGCATTTTCTGAAGGGTCTGAGGTCTGAAATGAAAATGTATGTCATTCTTGCTAATGGCAGTCTTTAATCATGTGCCACTAATTTGCCAGAATACCACAATGTTATGACAGACAGACCTAAATATGTGGCAAACATCAGGACAGTCTGCAGAAATCTGTAGAGGTGAGTGGTATGGCCACCAGCTGTCCCACCCTGCAGGTTGCAGTCCATGTTAGGCCAGGTGTGACCTGTGAAAACAACTCAAACAATGCAGAGGTCCAAGAGTATAAGACAACTAACATTTCCTAAAGTTGTGTAATAGTTGTATAATGCAGTTATGTAACATCAGAAGTACGTTAATGTAATGAGATGTACCATAAGCTATGGAAATGTGACACAAAGAAGCTGTCATACTGGAAAGCCAAGCGAACTCTTGTCCTTTGCACTTGCCGTGGGTATGGTTTGTCCTCCCAAATCTCACAATACTACAAGAAGTGTCCTACATTGCACATTTGATAAGGTGGCAACCCCACTCTGTGTTGCCCATGTGTGTGCAATATGTAGACATGTGGAGTTCCTGTCAATAGCTGCTGTCCCCAATGACCTACATGTATCTAGGCATGAATGTTGTCAACACCCACATTTGTAGGTACTGCCTAAAGCTGTGGTGACTGTAAGTAGTGTGCTGTCTGTCACTGACCTACCAACTGATGTTAACTCACAGCAACGGGGTCATACATTGGGTATGGAATGATGCCAAGGTCCTGGAGTCAACCCGGATGCAGAAACACTACAATCATACCATATGGCAAGGAAATGGCCACACTATTTCCCACATCAATGGCAAGTCTATAAACACACAACTTGCATTGAGAGACCTGGGTGGACAGGTTGATAACACTGTTGAATTCGGCCATGAAGTAGCAGCAGTGGTCAGAAACTGCTGCACATGGTTCACCACATAGTTAAAGGGAGTGCATCCAGACTAAAATGGACATTACCTCTGTATAGTCCTCAGTCAGTACAACAATAATTTAGTACAATGGCCTGTTTGCTATGTTCCTCTCTAGACATCTGCAACAACTGGAAAGACCATAGTAATATCCACAAAGTTAATCCATGGCCTCCAACACCTGTTCCATGCAGACAGCCTTGAATAAGAAGTGGCCCACTCGGTACTGAACAGGTTGTCCATAAGTGGGCTGTGGCATGCCTAGATGGCAGTGTTATACCCAGCCCTTCAACAGTTGGCCCATATATGTGAGCCTATCTCTTCATGCATTATCAGCATGACAGGCCTGAATCTGATATGTGACATCAAGTAAACCTGATGGAGAGACAGTTTACCTGACAGAGACTGCCCTGTTGCAGGAATGCACTTCCCAGACATGTCAAACAGAGTACCATGCAGACCCTTATCAAGTGCAGCCATGATGAGTGGATGGGAAACTACAAATCTGTCCCAGGGGTCACACCTGTGTCCCTCAATGACAGAAGCAATTGCAAGGCTTGTAAGGGGCCCAGGCCCATTACTGTTGGAACCTGCTATGATCCTATGAACTTGTGATCCTTCCAAACTCCCAGGTGACATGTATTAAGAGTAGCACGCTGTGTCGAGGTGTATGCATGCCAGATTACACTGTCCAAACCATTGTTCCTCACACACTGTTCTACACATACGGACCTAGGTAATCATGCACATATACAGCCATACCTTGCTGGTGTCACATTTCTGCATTGCTACTATGTCATCCTGAGCTGCTGTATTGGCAGCAGGTCCCCATGGCATATGCACAGAGACACCTGCAGCAGAAACAGAATAAGGTCTGGGAGACAATAGACACTCAGCAATACTAACAGCAATACAGGATCATGGCACAACAATACATGTGTATACACTGCCAGCAGACATCACCTTACAGGGCATAACACTACTGCACTACAAACTGCCATTAACTGTACTATATTCAACCTGTGCATCAGACACATATTAGCATGCCCCTGAATCAATGGTATGGATGACAGGGATGAGACATAGGTATCATCATATGCACTGGTTGTGGTGTGGGATTGCCAAAGGTTATGCTGTGCCACACAGTTGACATCGTGTTTGTGTCTGTCTGGTGAGGTGCTGGTTGCCTGGGCCATAGAGAGGAGCTGTGTGTGTTTGGTGGTGACCTGCATGTGACAGTGATGTGTGAGTGCGTGCATGTACATAGTCAAGCCATGTGCCAGCCCTATACAAGGGTATGTTGCACAGCTGTGGAACCTACATGACAGAATAGACAGTTCAGCGTCCTCAGCCATGAACATGGTAACTGGTTCTACCAGGAGTGGAACTGGCACCACAATGACCAGGGCCAGATTTGGTATACTTGCTGAAGGTGAACAGTGTCTGCTGGGTCTGTGTCTCTCTCGGGACCACCCAGTACCATGTGCCCATGGCCTGCCATGTTGTGATGTGGACAGTAGCCCCCCTTCAATAGTGCTGGTGATACTGCCACTATGGGACTGTGACTGTGCATGGCCAAGTGAGCTGTCAGCTGAGGTTGTTGCTGATCTACATCCCCATGTCTGATGCCCTACTCCCACCACATTTTCAAGCACAGACATTCCATGGTTAAGGACTGACAATGTCTCACCCCACCATCTAATGACTATGTGACACCCCTGCACTGGCTCAGTAATCAAGGAGACTCAATCATCACCACTAGCACCAGTGAGGGACGTACACATTGGGAGGATGACAAGTACATGCACAGTAAAGTACAATTCCCCTTAAGAGCACCTAGAGATCACAGTCTGGGGCTGGTTTCTCCCTTTTTCTCCAGATTCCCAATAAGACTCCCCACTGGCACAGCTATAGAGTTGAGTCCTTAACCACCAAGTCCTCCCAGCATTCTCTCTGTCCAACCAGTGATTTGTGACCCTGCCAAAGTAGCTGACACACACACACACACACACACACACACACACACACACACACACACACACACACACACACACACACACACACACAAATTTTGAGATTTGAATTATACACAAACACGCACCTAGGAAAGGATGGCACACGTTTACTAGCTATGCCCCCATCTGCCCAAACTATAAGGAAGTTAGCACAGCCACTAGAACCCCTTATCAGCTACTTTAAGATTCTTCCCAAACATTGCAGGACAGACTCAAATAAATACAAAAACATCTAAACTAATCTTTAGTATATTCTTATCTATATCTAAGAGAAACTATGCTCTAAATAACTTAATACAGAGCAAGGCAAATTCAGGTGAGAGGATGTTGTCAGATCCAAAGACAAATACAAAATGTCCAAAAACCTCCACAGCAGACCAAGAACCACAAAAGTATTACAGGCAGAAAAAAAACAAACTAGTTTTAATCCACAAAGTCAATGGTAAAAACAATCACAATGTTATGCTTTTACTTATGGGTAACCTCCCAAACTTCATCAGAACAATAGTCACTGATTACAAAACAAATTTATATCCAAGGCAACCAGTCAACATCCCCCCTTGTTAACATGTACCCCAATAGCCAACTTATATTGTACAAATACAAAAAAACAGTCATTTCAATACTTGTCTAAAAGCAGATCTCCTTTTTAACTTTTGAAATTTTTAAAACAATCCCAAATTGAGTCAGGTCCTTAAAATAAAAGATTTTACATTAAAAATAATTCTGGAAATATGAAAATAAATGCAATAATATAGGCAAGTTTCATAAATTGTTTGTCATGGCTTAGCAGCCCTTATCTTAAGTACACTGCTAATACTTATTGTTTCATTAAGTCCAAGTGGATTTCCAGCATCCAATTTCAGTTGCCAGAACAACTCTCTAAACTCCAACTTAAATTCCCAGTATCCACCTCTAGGGTCTTTTAACACCTGTTCAAGTTTAAAAAATACAAATTTACTTTCAGGGCATACTTTATGATGTCTGCATAAATCATTGGTTTCCTTCTCATGGGAAACATCATACAGGTGCTCGTATAGCTGCTTTCTGATAGTCATTTCAGTCTTTCCTACATAAAAACTACAGCAGGCCTCACAATTGACCAAGTAGACCACCCCTCTACTATTACAATTGAAGTAGTCCTTAGAATTAATTTGTATATTCCTGGCCTTCAAAAAAAATCCCATGCCTATCTGCCATGCTCTTATATGCCATGTACTTACACTGTTTATAAAAAACACATTTGTAATTGCCTGATTTCCCATTCTTCTTGTTTATTCCCTTAGGTCTAATAAATCTCTCAAACATCTCTTTTAAATTGGTGTTTAAATATATTTAATAATAAATAATAAAAGAACAAGGCAATACTCAATAACTCAGCACTGTGACTACAGAGTTCAGAATCACAGGAAATATTTTAAAACAGCATTGCAGGACAGACTCAAATAAATACAAAAAGCATCTGAACTAATATTTACTATATTTCAATCTATATCCAAGAGAAGCTATGCTCTAAATAACTTACTTAGAGAGCAAGGCAAATGCAGATGAGAGGATGTTGTCATATCCAAAGACAAATACAAAATGCACAGACTTACTCTCTGAGATAGTTCTTACATTACTGCTGGGATAACTGGGATGACATCACTCTGCCTTCAGTTCCCAGGCTAACAAAAAGTTAGAATTTAGCACCTCTGTGTCAGAGGTAGATATCTCTCAGAAGTTTGCCTAGAACTGGAAGTCGTAAAACAGTTAAACACTTTTTCATTTGAAGCCTAGTAATTATTTCTGCTTCAAGATGATAGAAAAACCTCCAACTCTAGACATTGTGTCTCTTTGCATTAACTAACTTTTATAGCACAGTCATAAACAATCTCAACTTATTTTCTTGAAGTTTTGCAAGTTAACTCTGTAAATTCCAACTTCTACCATGAAAACACATGTTTGCACAGGTACATAGTCCGTATACATTTCTGTTCTTTTCCAGTAGGGTACACTGTGGTTACATTCTTGAAGCTCAGTACATAACATACAGTCTGACACATACTTCTGCACCAGTAGTTTAATATACACATAACATATAGTTTTCTTGCATTTGTAAGACAATACTATGGATCATAGTAATATTCAAAAATGACATGATTATTTAGAAAATTCCAGATAGCTGGGCTGGCAGCCTCACACACTATATTAGTGAAATGACATAAGGCATCATCAATGCCATGGATGGAGTCAAGCATGCCAGGCAATGTGGAATCCATGACCCTGAGCATCTGTTTTGTATACCATTCACAATGTGCCTGTCCCTCCATGACGGACCGAAACATGTACTTGGTGATAAGTGCTGTGATACCTCTGACAGCTGCTGGATGGGAAGCAGTCCTCCTTCAAGCACCCCTGTCAATCTACCTGGGTGTGACCTCACCAGCTCTCTGCCTATGCCTTCTGCCTAGAGTCACAGATGCCATAGTCACTATACTCTCCTGTTCGGTGCTATTACCCTCTAACTGTCCAATATCTGTGGATGCTGGGGACTGGGTATGTGTGGGCATACTGACTGGTGTGCTGGGACATTGAGGGAAGAAATGGGATGTCAACCAATGGGACAGATTTAGCCCCCAACAATTCCACCTGTGCCTCACTATGGCCACCGTCATCATCAGAGTCTGATGAGACACTGACATCAGGTTGTGGGGGGGACACACTCCAACCCCCATGGTCACTGGTGAGGGGAAGACAACATGATTACATAAAGTCCTGCACTATAATGTCTGCTGATAACACATACACACATACACACATATACACACACACACACACACACACACACACACACACACACACACACACACACACACACACACACACACACACACACACACACACACACACACACACACACACACACACACACACACATCGTAGTTCTCAAATAATCAGGGAAATAGTTCAACAAAATCAGGGACAAACCCATGGTTTCAGGGACTCTCAGTGGGAGTGGTAAGCACTAGGTAGCCTATCTACCATAAGAGGAGTGGTTTATGGCCCAGAAATTCTAGTTTATTGATAATTTGGGCAGTTTTTCCATCTATTTCAACTTTCTGGTTTAAAAATCTGTGTTTGCGTTTGTTTCCCACCTTTCCTGTAACTAGCCTAGTCCAGATACAGATTTGCTGTATCCCAGACTGTTTGTAGGCTTCTGAGCCCCCAAGCCATTCTGTGTTGGAGGGAAACCTTCTAGATTATCAGTGGGAGTGGTAAGCACTAGGTAGCCTATTTACCACAAGAGGAGTGGTTTCTGGCCCAGAAATTGTAGTTTATTAGCTGTTTGGGCAGTTTTTTTCCCCATCTCTTTCAACTTTCTGGTTTAAAAACCCAAAATTGCACTTGTTTCGAGCCTTTCTGATAACTAGTCTAGTTCAGATATGCATTTGCTGTATCCAGGACTGTTTGTAAGCTTCTGAGCAGTGCCAAAGTCTGCTCTTCAATTTTTCCCTTAGATCTGCTAGCTCTCTCCTCTTCTGCACTTTTACTAGCTTATTAGTCTAGCACTTTATCAGACTTCTTGTAGCAATTATTGTAGCACACAAAAGTACTACCAGCACTAAATGTTCTACAAAGAAACAGCTCCAGTACTTACTATTAATACCCACCCCTCCAGGCATGTCTAGAGGTCAGTTCCCTGTGCTTTCTCCTATTAACCTAGTGAAGTTGGGCATCCTGAGGCAATGTAACAACTGCCTCATGTACACCGACAACCCTCTCCTCTTGCCTCCTAACACTCAGACTTGCGAGAGATGCACTTATATATTCAAATTGGAAGCCATGCACTCTCCAGCTAAAACCAGAATAACTGGTCAAGGTGAGAAGGTCAACACTTGCACCACACCACATGGAACACATAGCCCTTCAGAACACACACCTGCACTGCCTTCACATAAAAACACAAACCACACACCCACCTTCATGGAGGCTGTCAATAAAAATCTACCCAAACAGCAGAGACCTCCAAGGCAGAAATGCACTCGACCACCACAACATAACACTAATCATGAGACACATAACTCTCCTAAACAGTATGCCACTCAACCAAAGTCCCTAAGGCAAAACAGCATGCCCAACACACTAGTCATAGGTGACTTGATAGTGAGGCACACAGATGTCCTACTCACTAGGTTGAAAAAGGAGAAAGTAGCAGTCAGCTGCCTGTCAGGTGCCCCAATCTGCCATATAATGCATGAACTCAGGTCCCTCAACAGCAGGTACAAATATGACTCTGTCTTTGTACATGTGGGTGTGAATGACCTGAGACATACTTCCCTGGACTACTTGAAAAGAGACATGGAGAAGCTCTCAGATTATGTAGCCCAGGCGGGTATGACCGTAGCCCTGAGCAGCATCCTAGTATCACCCAGAATGATACTACAGTACAAGCAGAAAATGACTGAGTTCAACAATTGGCTAAATTTCTGGTGTCATTCCAAGGGGATCCAGTATCTGTCTGCTTGGGATGACATGATTGACAGACCTCAATGCTTTGCCAGAGATGGCCTGCATCTGTCACCACTGGGTTTCCGGATACTGGCCAAAGCTCTTGCCATCCCTATAGTGACTTTTTTTAGATGGTGTTCCAAAGACCAAATTACCACCATAATGCAATCTGAGGGTCATGCTGCTCAATGCTAGAAGTCTAAATCTCAAAATGCAGTTGCTTGAAGCACTCTTTAAAATGGAGAGCATTGACATTTGTGCTGTAACAGAGACCTGGTTCAAAGCAGCAGAAAGCACCACTGCACTACCAGGGTATAACTCATTCCACACCTTTCGGCCCCAGAACTTGGACCGAAGTTCCAAAGGCAGTGGTGTTTCCATATTCATAAAGGATTTGCACAACTCCAGACTGGAAGCCCAACATAGCACATCAGAGATACTTCAGGTGCAGCTAACATTGGGTAAGGCAGCGATTCAGGTCATAGCCTGTTATAGGTCCCCATCCATGTTCCAAGACTCACACTCCATGCTCCTAAGCACCCTGGAAAATATTAGGGTCCAACTTAGCACTCTCATACTGAGCAACTTTACCTACCCATCCATTAACTGGGAAAACTACTCATGTACCAATACACTTGCCCAGTGTTTCCTGGAATTTATTCATTCCAATGCCCTGCACCAGCTCGTTCTTACCCCCACTAGAGGTAGCAACATCCTTGACCTGGTCATTACTAACATGGACAACCATTGCTCTACACCAGTAGTCAACTCCTCCCTGGTCAGATTCGACCACAAACTAATGACCTTGTAAATCAACATCCCTTCCACCTCCGGCAAAGGTAACCACCATGAAAAACTTCTCCAAAGCTAACCTTGGGCTCCCAAAAACAGAGGTGGCTAACTTCATGGCACCCATGCAGATGGAGAATAGTTACATGGCTGCCAAATCATACACCGATGCACTGTACACAAATGCATGGATCTCACCATACCCAATAGAACCAAGAGGGTCTCCTCCAAAAAAAGGATGCCAATCTGGTGGCCCCCTGCCATAAACAAACTCCACAACAGAAGGAGGAAACTGATGCAGAATAAGGTGAAGTCCCAAGACTGGAAAAACTCCCTTATCAGCCTCAAAAAAAGTTGAGATCCCTCATCAAATCCCCTAAAGCTAGCTATGAAAACAGAATTGCAACAGATAGTAAAAGCAACCACAAGACCTTCTATATTTATGTAAAGAATCTCCATGGCAATACCCAGATTTGCTCTGAGCTACTGCGCAAAGGTACCACCTATACTGAGCCAATGGATATTGCCAATATACTGGCCGACAGATTCAGTGCCAACTTTACCCCTCTCTCCCCCCAAAAGGACGAATCACAATACCAGTAGATTGCCAAGCACCCAGTACTACTGCTGCATAGGTTAAAACAGCACTGTCCAATGCCAAGAATACAGCTTCTATGAGACCAGACAATATCCCTGTCTGTGTTCTACATGAACTACAGAGTGAACTGGCACCTTACCTGTGTGCCCTGTTCAATCACAGCCTCACCTCTGGCTTTGTCCCTACTGAATGGCACACTGCTACAATCATCCTTCTCCACAAAGGAGGAGTGACTACGGACCCTGGAATCTATTGCCCCATTAGCCTGATGAGTCTGATATGTAAAGCTATGGAACTCATCATCATGGACCTAATAAACAAGGATCTAGGGAATCTCCAATCTCTGGACCCCACACAGTTTGGTTTTGTGAAGAGTAGACCATGCCTACTCAACCTGGTTGACTTCTTTGAGTCAGTCACCCAAGCTGTGGATGAAGGCAAGGTGGTTTATACAGCTGACCTTGATCTGGCCAAAGCCTTTGATATCATTCCCCACTCAGGAATCACAGAAAAACTCTTTAAGCTAGGCATCAACCTTTTATATCACTAGGTGGTTGCAAACTGGCTCACAGATAGAACCCACAGTTTGAAAGTAGGTGACTCCAAGTCAGACTGTTGACCAGTCATGAGTGGAGTCCCAAAGGGTTTGGTCCTGCCTCCTCTCCTGTTTGGTATCTACTTCTCTGAAGTCCAGGCCAACATGAAGGGACTCTGGCTGACAAAGTTTGCAGATGATTGCAAGTTGGGAGCTGTTATTAACTCCACAAGTAATGTTGACATCCTACAGAAAGGCCTCACTGAGACCAAAGACTGGTGTCAGAACCATGGCCATATGCTCAGTGTCAAAAACATGTCCTCACCCCCTTTGTGAAAAACCCAATTCCCATGAATTACCTCATCAGTGGTAGTCTACTGAACACAGAAGGTGTTATAAGAGATCTGGAACACAGGTTGACAGCAACCTCTTTCTGACCACCAGATTGCCACTGTGATCAGAATGTCCTTCTATGTGGCACATCTCATTACAAAGGGTTTTGCATCCAGGAAGAAAGAGGTCATTGTCTCCCTCTACTCTTCCCTTATTAGGCCATTCTTTGAGCACAATGCCCCATTGGCATATACCTCACTAGACACTTGCAACAGCTGGAGAGGTCACAAAAGTACCTCATAAAGAGGATCCTAGTCTTTAAACACTTGTCCTATATGGACAGACTCAAAAAACTGCAACTATTCTCTGTCTCATATCACCTATTTAGAGGTGATCTCTGCTTAACTTATAAAGCCATGTCTGACCCAGCTCTGTTAGAAATGCTACATCTAAAGAAATCCCAATCCCTCCGCACCACATGCTCCAGAGACCTCAACCTCATTACCACAATCAACAGAACATGCTGGAGGGACAGGTTCATAACTCAGAGACTGCCATGCTATGGAATAGACTTACCATACATGTCAAACAGAGCACCTCACTAGCTCTCTTCAAGGGAAATCTTGACGAGTGGATGAGAAATAGAAAATTCACTCCGGGAATCACTTCAGTGGCTCTACTCGACAGAGGTACTGGGAACTAAGGTCAGGTGGCACGATGCCAGGGTAATCCTGTGGGCTAGGCTTGTAAAGGCTCCAGGGCCATTACCCTAGTACACACCTATGATTGTATAAACCCAGTAAAAATCAGGAACAGTCAGGGACATTTGCAAAATATTAGTACTATTAACTTGAAACATTGGCAGAATAAAATAATAAACTAAAAAGCGAACTAAATGACCAAGAAAAGTTAAATTTTATTGAACGCTTTCATCAATTTTCAACTATGACTTCTTCAGAATAAAATCAAGTTACACACTGAGTCTTATATAACCAGTGCAACAAATCAATTAAAAAAACTGTAAAAAGTACATTCACTTTTTAAAGGTACAGGCTCCCTTAATGCATTTTACTAGTAAGTTATGTAAATAAAACTATATTTTTATAACCAAAAACAAATAAAACAATAACCATTCTTGTCATGGTTGTAAAAAACATGGAATATTTAAATGCAGACGTCTGCTTTTAATTTAAAAAAAACTACTAAGCGAAACCATATTATTAAGCCCTGGGCTAGTGGTGGCATTGACCCTCAATTGCCATAATAGTTCTTTATACTCCAGTAACTTGTCAATAGGGCCACCCTTTCATCTATGATAATCTGTTCAAGAACTATAAACTTGAAATAGTGACCTGGGTGAAGGTTGATATGTTTGGCTAATGCATTTGTAATGTTACATTTATCTATATCATAAATTTGTTGATAAATGCGGGTTCTAAAAGCATTTCTGTTTTTTCCAATATAGAAGCACATACAAGTCTGACAAATGCTGGCATAAATGACTTTTTTACTACCACAAATGTATTTCTGAAATAATCTAACACATCCATAACCTTTGAGTAAAACCCTGTCTCCCTCTAATATGTGCTTACACTGCATGCACTGCCCACATTTAGTCATTTTTTCCCAGTCTACCGCTGGTACTACTAAATGGATTTCTTTCAAGGATATTCTTGATGCTGGTTTCCTTTCTGTAAACCACTATGGGGGCTTCACCAACCTTCTGACCTATGCTTTCATCACTGTTAAGTATGAACCAGTGTTTGAAAACAATGTCACAAATCAGTGGGAACTGTGGTGTGTATGTGAGGATGAGCCCATTGTGAAAATGACCAGTGTGGTTGTTACTGTTCTCCAACGGTGCACACAATCTGGTAATATTAATTCCTAATAAGGGTTAGAAATGTCCCTCTAATCTCTTTTTATTGACTTCTTCCAACAAAGGTGTAACAAATTCTTTTGGATATCCTCTTCTTAAAAGCATACTTAATAAAACATCCCTTTCCTTCTGGAAATCTTCCACACTGCTAACCATGCAGGCTAGTCTCACCCACTGGCCTTTAACTATGCATCTTTTTTGATGCACAGGGCGCCCACTCTCAAAAGGGAGAAGGGAGTTTGAGTATGTAGGTTTGCCATAGATGGTGGAGAATAATATGCAATTGATGTAGTCTTTGCTAATTCTGATGTCTAAATAACTAATGGAGTCAGAATTCATTTCCATGGAGAATTTGAGGAATGTAGTGCTTGAATTGAGGAACAGTAAAAATTCATGCATCTGGTCAAGGTCTCCATCCCAGAAAATGAGGATGTTGTCCAGGTAACAACCGTAAAGCTTACAATGGGACATCCCTGAAGATGAAAAATCTTGACACAGTCCCCACTGAGTCAGAACAATTTTGGCAAAAACTGGTGCACACGCTGCCCCCATAGCTACCCCTGTGGTTTGTTTAAATAAATGACCTTCGAAAGTCAAAAAACTGTTCTCCAACACAAGTTCCATTAATGTCCTGAATGTAAGTATTTTGGTGTGTGAAAACTTGGTCTGTTGACATAAGAAGTCATAAAACATTTCAATACCTTCTTTGTGGGGAATGACACTAAATAAGTCCTTGACATCAATTGTAGTGAAAATGATGTCATCACTGAAATATTCCCGTTTGATTTTTTTCAAACAATCCCATGAGTCTCTGATGATATGAGAAAAAGACCGCAGACAGTTCTTAAACTGGAGTCATTTATGCCACTATTTGTCAGACTTGTATGTGCTTCTATATCGGAAAAACCAAAATTGCTTTTAGAACCCGCATTTATCAACATATTTATGATATAGATAAAAGTAACATTACAAATGCATTAGCCAAACATATCAACCTTCACCCAGGTCACTATTTCAAGTTTATAGTTCTTGAATAGATCATCATAGATGAAAGGGGTGGCCCTATTGACCATTTACTGGAGTATAAAGAACTATTATGGCAATTGAGGGTCAATGCCACCACTAGCCCAGGGATTAACGATATGGTTTCACCTAGTAGTTTTTTAAAATTAAAAGCAGACGTCTGCATTTAAATATTCCGTGTTTTTTTACAACCATGACAAGAATGTTATTGTTTTATTTGTGTTTGGTTATGAAAATATAGTTATATTTACATGACTTACTAGTAAAATGCATTAAGGGAGCCTGTACCTTTAAAAAGTGGATGTACTTTTTACAGTTTTTTTAATTGATTTATTGCACTGGTTATATAAGACTCAGTGTGTAACTTGATTTTATTCTGAAGAAGTCATAGTTAAAAATTGACAAAAGTGCTCAATAACATTTTACTTTTCCTGGTCATCCAGTTCGCTTTGTATTTTCTTAGTTTTGCTCCTTTTGGTTTACAACAGAATAAAATAATGTTAATTACTATACATTTTGTGAAATAAAATAAATTTATAACTCTTACTGCCATTATTTATTGAGTATAATTCACCTCCTTTCCTCCAGGAGTTACCAGTTTTAGGAGGGATTAAGAGGACAGATCTAAATTTTGGAGTCAAAAACAGGGACATACCTGGAAATCAGGGATAGTTGAGTGGTATGATACACATACCAGTATCTTGCCAATGTATAACTGACATTGTCATTTTACTTATTTTCTACACCATCATTTATTTGGAGTGTTTTTAGTTATTTCTTGTTATATCACTATGCTCACTAAATATTTTGTAACTTGTTTACTACATCTTATTTGTGTATTATACTTCCTGTAATGTTTTTGTACAACTAGATACCGGGGATTTTCTTCCCGTGCCTCTGCTGAAAATGGACCTGGTGCAATCGGAATTTCCTGGTTAACAAATGTAAAATAAAATAAATAAATAAAATAAACATACAGATGAGGTGCCGCAAATGCGTTATACAGATCACATGTTATGACTAATGTCATGCACAACACGCAAGCAGACCACAACAGACACGCACAAGAAAGGTCCTTAACAACATGCAATACAGCTACATCCTGTTAATGTTGCTACTACTATACACCTATGTGATAAGTGACATGTCAGTGTATGTGATGGACCATCACGTAAAACACAGTGCATCTGTTCCCACAATAGGAATGCACCCCTCTATAGCAGACTGCTTACACCTTCCCAAAATACGTGCTAATATGTTACATCTCCTGCAAATATGCTACTGTGATTACTGCTGTAATGCACTGCAGTGAACCCCTCCACTAGTCAACATGCAAGTACTGCAATATGGCTAAGCTTAACAGTTGTGTCCATGGCAAACTAGCAGTCATTAACATGCCTAGGGTATTGATGAGCCATAACAAAACAGTGCCACACTCACTGGCTTCAGCATGATGGACCCTGGCTATGCCCGAGGTACCTATGGATTTGTGTGGGAGAGGTATTGTCAGCAGACACAAATGTGGCATTGGTACAGGATAATATCTGTTTATATTAACATTTACAGTACGAATTGTGATGCTACCCATATTGCTGACATTCACAACATGTGCGCACACATGTGCATTACAAACCTCCCCCACAAATGCAGATTAACCTCACTGGCTTCAGCATGATGGACCCTGGCTATGCCCGAGGTACCTATGGATTTGTGTGGGAGAGGTATTGTCAGCAGACACAAATGTGGCATTGGTACAGGATAATATCTGTTTATATTAACATTTACAGTACGAATTGTGATGCTACCCATATTGCTGACATTCACAACATGTGCGCACACATGTGCATTACAAACCTCCCCCACAAATGCAGATTAACCTGACATATATGTACAGGTATGCAAAGGCTGCCACTATGAATGCTACAGTATTAACATGATGACAAGTGGATGCTTACCTGGACACTTCTTTGCTGTGGAAGCTGTGCCATCCACCTTCACTACATATAGTGTTATTGACTCTTGTGAGCTGGTGGCAGAACCCAGGTTTGCCAGGAACTCCTCTGTAGCCGAGAGTGGTTGTTGTGTTGCAGGCACTCCACTGGTGTCAGTACTGTCTCTGGCCACAGCTGTGGTCCTTTGCCATGCATGATGCATCAGATCCATGTCCTGGTGTCAGACCTGCTCTTAGCTCCTGTCATGCTGGCCCACATGATTAACCAGTGCCACAAGGTCTGCCTACAGTGCAGTGCATTCTTGTTGGTTATGGTGACTCCTTGACAACATCACCTGGTGATGAAGTCTCAGGACATCAATTATGGTGGTGGTCTCAGTTTCTGAGAAGGGGGCAGTACATCCCATTGGAAAGACATGAAGAGGGGAACACATCACAGAACCACATACATTCATCTCCATTGTGTGCACACCCTGCACACCCACATTTGCCACCACAATCCACACCTAACTCACATATCATACCTCACCATCTATCACCACAGTATGTATATGGCTATCACCAACATAGTGGAAATACATCATGCATTGCTCTCCTGATCTTGATGTTTCCTGTTACTTGCTGCATGTCATATAAGGTGTTCAAATGCATTGTCCTCTTGCACCTATTACTGCTTGTTCATAACCTGTCTACATTGTATGCAGTGGTGTCAGCCTCCTACTGTTGTATTAAGCACCTGGGCTGTAGGACCTCCCCTTAGGTCTCCCTGGCCTTTCTCCCTCAGATTCTGGACTATATGGCTGGAAAATGTCCTACAGTTTCCACTGCCAGTCCTGTTGATATGGGCATCCTGGCACAGTGTAGCACCTGCCTCATATACACAGATGGACAACTATCTACAAATGCCAGCATAGAACATACTGTGTGAGAGATGCAATGACATTAAGAACCTACCATCTATGCTCTCTCCATCTCAAGCATGCATATCTGTCCCTGAACAGGTTGTGAACACAGTCAGTACATCTCACACACTATCCACACCTACACAATACACACAGACATATATGCAGAGGTCACCAACATACATATTTTCAGACAAAGGAGACCTCTGAGGCACAGCCACATGTGAACACCACAGCCCTACACAGTACATACCACACATGGCCACACACCTGTGTCCCATAGCCATGCAGGCATCACCATATGTCAAACATATTACACAATGGAGACTCCATTGTGAGAAACACTGATGTGCCTCTCACCTGGCTGTATATGTGGATGGTCACAGTTACTTGTGTGTCAGGTGACAGAATCCACCATATCCCAAATGCACTGCTGTCTCTCACCAACAGGTACTGTCATGAAACTGTCACAGTTCATGTTGGTGTGCCTGACCTGAGATGTATATCCCTGGACTATACGCAGTGAGGCATGAGTGAGCACACTGATTATGTGTCCCAGGCAGGTATGTCCCTAGTCTTTTGCACCATTCTGCAGTCACCCAGACTGATGCTGCAATACATTCAGGAAATGATTGACCTTAACATGTGGCTTTTTATCCTGGGATATTCTAGGGGGTTCCAGTACCTGTGAGCCTGAGATGATAAAACTGACCACTATACTATGACAGAGATGGTCTCCATCTGTCTCAACTGGCCTTCAAACACCTGGCAGGGGTTCTCACCACCCCCGTATTGCCTTTATTAGGAAAACTGATGAGGTTATCATTACCAACATACAACTGTCAGCACAGCACACATTGAAGGCCATGCTGCTAAATGCTATGAGTCTACACATGACTCTGCCCCCATTGCAATCATTCTTAACCCTGGGAAATGCTGACATTTGCTGTCAGTATAAATGAGATACATACACACCTCCAAGCTGTACAGGTAGTAAGATGCACAGGGGACACTGCAGGGGCAGTTCACCATTGCCAGCACACCTATTCAAATCATAGCTAGCTACCAGCCACCAAATGTGACCAGGAAGCCCATTCTGCCTATATGGACCTCATCAACTGTATTATGATTTAGGCCCACACCCTGATCCTTGGTCACTTAAGCAACCCAAACATACATTGGGAGACGTACCCATGCCAGCACACAAATGGCCATAGAGTGATCGACAGTGGAATTACAAACACCTCGGTGCAGCTAGGGGCTACCCCCACATAAGCTGAAGTTGTGTTGGAATTGATATTACACAACACAAGTTACAACTGTAGCATCCCTACAGTGTTATCCTCCCTGGCAAAGCAACCATCATGCGGTCACATTTGAAGTCACCATCTCCCACAATTCCCATCTAGCTAGGGTCAGTCATAAATACATCTCCAGTGTGGAATACAACCTCCTTACGGGGTGGTTTACACAGCTTCACAGCACCCAACCCCTCTGTTGGGACTGGCACCAATATCCACACATTCACACAAGTGCTACATGTTCATTTGTGTAGCTGCATGGAGTCAGGTATACCCGATAGGACTACATCATCCTCTGCAAGGATACGTACATCTGTCTGGTAGATATCTGCAATACATAAGTGTCTATAACAGGGATAACATACCGCTGTCCGAGACTAAGTAAGAGCAGGTGCCCATTTTGGACCAATGTCTCCTTAGTGTGAACATGTGAATGGGATCACTCCTGGAAACCTGCACAGCAAACCCAGAACCCAAAGCCCACATTGTCTTCATCCACTTCAGACAATCATCTACCATTCTACACATATGTCTGCAACATCACAGGAAGCACTTGCACATGGCATCACACACAGTTTGGCTTTGTGAAGGAAGGGATCATGTCTGTTACACTCTGTTGACCTCTTTGCCACAGTCACCAAAGCCATGGATGGGGGGATGAGGGTGCACACTGCCTACATTGATCTAGACAAAGTCTCTGACAGTATAACCCACTTGGCCATAATAGAGATATGCACCCAAGTATGAATCACACCATATGTTACCATAGAGGTAGCACACTGGCATGCTGACACACCCCAACTAATCCACATAGGAATATCCCCCTCAACCGGTTGACCCATAACTAGTGGCATAACCTGTTATTCTCTGTTTGGGCCTCTGTTATGTGTGATGTACACTTCTGAGGTGCAGGCCACAGCCATTGGCCTATGGCTGACCATGTCTACAGACGACTGCATGCTATGTGGTGTCACCGGATTCCCTAGTGATGTGGAAATCTGCCTAGGAGGGTCTCATGCAGATATATGACTGGTTCCAGGCACTTAGCCTCAGGCTGTATACCAGGAAATACACTGGCAACCCCTTTGGGGAGAGTGACATCACCACAAATTATCACAGTACTAACAACATCCTACGCACACAAGCAGTCATAAGGAATCTGTCCACACAGGATGATGGCAACATGACATTTCACCACCATGCTGCTTCCATTATATGGTAAATCTTCTACATGGCCCATCTCATACATAATGATATGTCATCTAGGGACATGAGTTCTAACATCCCTGCATTTCCCCCAATAAGGTCCATTATTGTGTAAAATGCCCTGTTCATCATTCAACTCACACAGTACATGCAGCAGCTGGAGACATCACAGAGGTTCCCCAATAGGGAATACCAGGGCCTCAAACATCTGCCATACACAGATAGGCTATAAGCCTAACCTTCTACCCAGTTTCATGCATACTCCTCAGAGGTGACCTCTATCTGGCATGCAAGGCAATCATAGACTCAACATTGTTGGGACTGTTGTACAAGTGCAACTCAAGCTACACACACACACACACACACACACACACACACACACACACACACACACACACACACACACACACACACACACACACACACCCTCAACCTGCTGCGTGACATCAGCTGAGCTTGGTGGCTCAGATATGTGTCCCACACACTCACCCTGCTGTGGAATGGTCACCCTGTCCATATCAGGCAGGGTAGCTATTTACACCTTTGCAGGAGGAACCTGACTAACTGGATGGTTAACTGTGCATACACCTGTGGGATACCACCTGTGTCCCTGTTGGACTGGGGCATCAGGTGCTAGCTTGCATGCACATGGGCTAACACCTGGCCTAGGCATATGGGGGCTCAGTACCCATAGCCTAGTAACTTCATATGGTCCTATGTATACCAGTTATCCAGTTATAGCCTATGTGCTCTGACAGACTTTATTGTTAAATGAGTACACCCATCACTGCCATGGACTTCAGTGTGTCCCCTTTGGGCAACATTACAGTACCATGTCATACAGCCAACATCCAACAAATAGGTGAATGGTACTACAAGTGGATGTGGACATTCCAGCAACATCTGTGCTACACAGTAACAGAGCAGTGCATAAGTGTGGTACTGGGTTTCCTCCTCGTAGGTGTCCAACATGTGCAGTACCCAGATGTTTGCAGAATATTTACATGTGTCTGATATATGGTTTACATGTGTGTGATATATGTAGATACCCTTACAGACAAATGTGGATGCCTGGAAACCTATTGGACAATATGTAATGGTTGTCCCCAGAGTGTGGGGAATGTGTCTGTGACATGCCAGACCTCTCAGAATACAGTTATGGTACATTAATATCTGGTACTGTATTCATTCCCTTACATTGTATGCTCAATATGTACACTCTGTTGCTGAGGTGGAGCCTTTGTCCCCCCACTACTACTGCCTATAATCTGCTGTCCTGCTGTAGGGGTAACCATGTATGCTAGCCACAGATACAGGACTACATAGTGACCTAGCTAGAGTATGTCAGGAACAGTCAGGACACCTGGACAATCTCTGAACTAACCATGTATGACATTCACAGAATGAGAGCTGCTCACTGACAGTATATGATGTGATATGGCAGCTGTATCCCCCAGTAGTTACTGTCACTATTGTACAACAGACAATCCAGTAGCATTTGTACATGAGCTGACCATTGCTGGGGGGACTCAGGGATCAGAGCTGTGATCTATGTCACTGCAGACAGAGCCAAAAGGGAAGATTGTAGGTGTTGGACAGCAGACTAACAGCAACATGTCATTCCAAGATATGTTGTTGAGACCTACTGTTGAATTCCTATTTCCCATGACTGCATCCCCCCATCTGCATTCTATTGCATGGTTAATTCTATGACACACTGGGTATAGTGCTGTACTCCTCTGTGAGCAGAAATCCAGTGGTAGTTTTCCTTGGAAATCGCAGTATGTTTTCTTGAAGAAAATCACAGACCTGTTTACCATAAGCAGCGACTTGCCTTTTGTAGGTAATGCTCATGAACAGCTGATTGCCTGTGCACCAATCTGTGACTCAGACTTGCTAATAGCATCCAGAACAGCTGGGTTACATTTTCATTAAGCAATGGCATAGCAACACAGTGTTATAATTAAGGCCTTCAAATAGGCCTTGGCCCTTTTCCTGGCCTGTGTATTGGACATAATTGAGGTGTGGCAGCTACAGCATCACAGAGGTTAGGTAGAAATACCATTCACTGTTTGGATTGATGTGGTATATCCACAGGTTTGCATGCTATGTTTGGCTATTGTTAACAGACCTTCTGATTCTGTGGCAGTTTACTTTTTAACAATGTGTGTTGGGGTCAGTAAGGAGATAGGCAGATGTGAGTGTCATGCATCATTTTTATCTGAATGTACATGCTGCTGCAGTTGATGCTGTTCTATAAGCTGTGTATGTTTGTAGGTGGAGACTGTGACACATGTCCCTGTCACCTGAACATTTCTCCCCAACCCTTTATGTATTGGTATTGTGTGGATGCCCTGTTCTAGGTGTTTGAAAGGTAAGGTAGGTCTGTAGCAGGTAGCTGAACATACTGCTGCATGTGTAGCAGGCTACAGCTGCTGCATTCTGTCCAGGAGTCATACCAGGGATTGTGAAGACATTGGGAGAGCAGCAAGCTGTATATGTCAGTGAGGGAGTAGTATCAGCTCTTGTGTCACAGCATGGCCAGGGTGAGGGTACCCATAACAGTCCAGGTGAGGCATGTGCCTCTGGTACATATGTTAAGTAATAGTGCCATCCAGAGAGTGTTAGGTGACATTTAGGACACATATTCATATTTGTGACATGTGTCCCACCCTCCAGGCCTTTGATGTGCTACTGTGGGTGGCAGTGACTGCAGTAGCAGCAACCAGTTCTGCTGGACATTGCAGGGCTCAGTTATTTCTATGTTGTATTGACAAGCATGTAGTTGTTATGCAACACACTGGACTGTGGGCCGGGACTGTGGGTGTCCTGATTCAGACATGCTAGGAATGTAACAGATAGAGCTACTGAGTCATTATTATTGGATGTGTAGTTGCAAGACATATGTGCATGCAGGATTGGCATGAACATGTGTGTTCGGATGGGTATGACGTGTGACACTGACCTATTCAGCATGTTTTTATAACCGCAATCTGCACTGACTTGCCAGTACTTCAGCACACAGAATAGATTTTAGGACATCCATGCCATAAGTAGGTGACACAACTGTGGACATTCTGCAACAGTCTGTGCAGTTGTTAGCTCCAACTGATATCATAGGCCTGCCATTCATCCATCAACATGTATTTGGCTGTGTACTGGTTTAGTTTCTGCATCACAGTTCCAAGTACACTGTCATTTATCCCATTATATGTAGAATTAGTGTGTCACTGGCAAGTATAATATGTTTGTAAAAATACCACTTATTCACCAAACCTCAGTCTGCCTAGTGGGTTAATGCCCTATGCTGTAGTTGACATGGTCTTGGGTTCAATACTTGGCAGGGGTGAATATTTTTGCTGATGTGACATCAGTGTAATGCTTGATATATTTATAGAAGCTGAGTTGGATTAGTGGGCTAATGCACTATGTTGGAGTTCAGAGCTCAGTGTAATGCTTGATAAATTTATAGAAACACCAGTTATTCCCCAGAGCTGATTTGGCTTAGTGAGCTATTGCACTATGCCATACTTCAGAGGGTCTTGGGTTCAATACTGGGCAGGGTCTATATTGTTGCTGATGTCACATCACTGTAATGCATGATATGTTTATGGAAATACCAGTTATTCTCCAGAGCTGAGTTGGCCTAGTGGTCTAATATACTATGTTGTAGTTCAGAGGGTCCTGGGTTCCAGACCTGGCAGCAGTGATTATTTTATTGATGTGCAGAACAGTGTCTGAATCAGTTAAGGTGATTAAAGCAATTTCAAGTGGGTTTGCAAGACTCACTGTGATGCTAAGCGGTGCTTAGTCCTGCTTAAACCCACACTATTTACAAAAAAAAAAGAAAAAAGGGTGATATGAAAGTGGTGAAATGGGGGAAAGCAGGGGAAAAAACAATATGAAAGACAGGTAGGGATGTACAGGACAGGTACAGAAAAGGACCATAGCTCTCCATTCCTTGTACAACAACAACTGTGCATGTTGTGGACAATTTGTAATTTGGAGCCTTACATCCCACAGGGAAGGGTGTGGGTGACATACCTTTGATGATTAATTGCTGGGATGATTGCTTGATGGCACTGTACCTGGGGGAAAAATGGAGATCTATGTATGGGGTGATATTTTTTTGTGGGACAGATGCTCCCCCCCCTTTTTTTTTTTAAGGAGAGAGTGGAATGTTGGGGAATGGTTGTATGTACGTTTTGGGAGGAAAGTTGGGTAGGAGAGGTTGAGTTTGCAGACAGACAAGACAAACAAGACAATGGACAGGGGTGGTGTATGACAGATTAGGTGGCTAAATACCTTGGACGGGGAGGGTGTTTGGGAATCGGAGGACCAAGTGCCCCCAGATGCCAACAGTGGGACTGAGCTCCCCACCCATGGGCTGTCACCACTGCCCCTTCACGACCCCAAAGGTAGCTGTGCTGGGGATGGGCACTGGGGCTGGCTTGTCCCTCCAGGTACACCATTCTGCTCTCAATCTGGTGCAGTCAGTCATCCAAATTGAGCTGATAAACCTGCACATCATGCCTGGGAACTGAGTTTGGGTGACAACATCCTCTCCATGCCTGGGGGGTGGGCTCCATCCCCTGAGGCAGTTCCACCCGAGGTTGGTGCAGGACCAGCAGTAGAGGCAGCTCCAGGTTGGGTCCCAGATGTGCTGGGAACTGGTGCCATGGCCAGATGAGGTGGATAGGCACATCCGTGAAAAGTGGCCTACCCAAGTGTGCTATGGTGTTGAGGTTTGTCAGTGTATTGACTAGTCATGAACAGAACATTTCAACATTAGTTGTGACAGCATGCATCAGTGTTCCAATTAACCCAGAACAATAGAATTGAATCGCATACAGAAAACAGGCATCTATGGAATAACAGTCATTGCAACAGCATGCCAGTAACAGTTACAGTAAAAGGCCAACAGCATTGGTATTTCAACAAGGTATGTTAGTATGCAACCATTATAATATATAACCAATAATACAACACAAGGCCCAACATTAGGTTTTGAGAACAGCATATGTGAAAATGGAACCATACCCATGGTATAAGAATAATAATATGTGATGCAGATAAGGGGTGGGAGGAGAGAAAGACATTCCATTACCAACTGTATAGGCTATATTTTTCACAACAGTATTGCTTAGTACTCTACAGGTCTGCCCTTACTTTATGTCTACAAGTGCCCTATAGCTTCTGTAGCATGCACTATCCAGATGGGATGGTATTGGCCAAGCTGTAACACCTACAGGTACATAACTACAGAAGACTATTACATGTCAGGGGAACATATATGACTACCAAGGTGTACTGTGCACTAATGGTATGTGAGTGTGCTGCTGGCATACTTCAACTTGGTTTATATCTGTGTCCAAGGATTTTGGTAGCAGTGTTTTCTATTCCTGACTGCTGGCAGCAGTGTTCTCTATCCATGACTGTTTGACACTTGAGAGACATGTAAAATGCATAGTACAGAGAGTTTGACACTTGAGAGACATGTAAAATGCATAGTACAGAGAGTTTGCACTTATCCTGCCATCATTGGCAGGTGTGGAGTTAGACTATCTGCAAACATTCACAGATGCACCAGGCATACAGCCGTACCAACAATAGACCATTTAATTTGTCTTATTAACTTGGAATAATACTGTACTTCATGTTGTTTTATTTAATGGAGTGTTATCACCTTGCTGAGAAATGCTGTTTACGCACTACTACATCTGGACACAGACATTAGTATACCCTTCATACAGCTACTACAGACATTTATTTACCTGTAAGTCCTGTGGGGAGAAAATCTGTTAACAACACATAACTGTTTATATAAGTAGTCAGTACTATTTATCTGTTACTATAAATATATCTTAGTACCTGTCCCTGGATTCAAGCCCTGGTCTGTGTGTGGCAAAAATAACAACATATACATTGCTTATCACACTGAGCTACCGGGCCACTGCTGTATGCTGATTGAGTGATATGTACCTAAAGCTTACCTGGTGACAAAGTGTGACCTGGTAATATAGGTAGAGTGTCACACAAGACTGCAATGACAGTTGAACATACACACATGAAATTCGTGCATGACAGAGATAGTAGGTGAACTGTGCATTAATAGTTGGAATGCAGGTGTACACAATTAACTTCTCATGGATGGGAATATGTGTGATCTGTACAGACCATATCGGGGTGCTGTGTTGCCTACCTGGCCCATATGCATTTGCAGATGGTATATTTGCAGTCTACAATTATTACACTTTCATACTTGCCTGCATCAGCATACCTACTTTCACGGATGCATATAGTTGAAATGCAAAGGTTAACATAAGACAATCCTGGGAGAAACACACTATAATACTTTAGACAGTATTACTCTTGGTTCAGATCTAAGTGCAGAACAAATAGCATATTGCATTATATCTTGTAGTATAGCTCCACATCTGCACTTTAGTGTGACAGTTATTTATTGACCAACCTTTGTTCACTTCATGGTGTTATACCCATGTTTACTTCACAAAACCTGTAATATATGATTTCTTGAGTAACAGCCCAGAATACACACAATAATTGGCAGAACACAGATTTACTGAGGGTGACATGTCACAGTGATTGGTATATAGCTGACAGTCTTTATTGTTCTACACTTTAAATAATGCAGGCATTGGAACACATCTGTTATCACACAATCTATGTAGTACTACCTTTATTTCTTCACAATTCTGACTGCATTTGTACTGTATTTCCTGTAGATTAGGGATGCAGTTAATTTATTCCCTTCACATTTTCTATGCTGGTGTACTTTATTATTAGAACATGTATTATTAATACAGTATACATGTTATTCCCGCACATTATTAATGCTATATAAACTTTCCTTACATAACTGAAGCATGTTTCATGCTTTCATTATATATTTAACTGTACCTGGCAATACTCACTTATATCAGTCCAGGTGTATGTACACATTCATTGCAGCACACTCACAACAGACTATACCTACTGGCAATTACTACTGTACTCTTTCTTAATTAGATTACTATATTTTGCAAAATATAGCTGTACTCACCACACTCCCCGCATATCATTGTCAGGCGCCCTGAGTGGGCCTCCAAGATGCAAGCCCTCTCCTCTGCAG
Source organism: Protopterus annectens (assembly GCF_019279795.1). Classification (NCBI taxonomy): domain Eukaryota; kingdom Metazoa; phylum Chordata; order Ceratodontiformes; family Protopteridae; genus Protopterus; species Protopterus annectens. Next base: position 1,198,703,526 of record NC_056732.1, read on the forward strand.
CTGTGAGGGGAAAACACACCATTATGCATACCTGACTATCAGATATTCATACTAGAATTTGCTAAATCAATGGTTCCTATACTTACAAATTTCTGGGGCATTGCTTTTCCAAGTGTCTTGGATCCATTGGGCCAAGAGCATCCCCTTCCTTTACTTCAGGTCATCATAATGATGATGCACCTGCTCACCAGTTCAGGGGATTCCAGTTGCAGTGGCAAGGTCATGTGTCAGAAGACTGAAGCCTCTGCCTTGTATTCAGATTCCTGGTACTGACCCTGCAGCAGCCAGTCACCATGGTCTTTAAGAAGGAGCCCAACCATGACCCTGGACTCCAAAATACCCCTGCGCTGCACGAGAAATGTGCACCCTCTCCAACTCAAGCCATAGCTCCTGCAGTGATTAAACTCCCAACAGGTTCTGGCTGTATCCCTGACTGTTCAGCTTAAATAAGCCTGTTTTCCTACCCTTTGCTGCTAGTAACTCTGTCTTGACCTTGTTGCCCTTGCTGCCAATGACTCTGTCATTGTCCATGTTGGTGTGAATGACCTGAGATGTACCTCCCTGGACTACATGAAAAGAGACATGGAGGAGCTGTCTGATCCTGTAGCCCAGGCAGGTATGACCCTAGCCCTGAGTAGCATCCTGCCATCACCCAGAATGATACCACAGTACAAGGACAACATAATTGGCTTCAACAATTGGCTAAGCTTATGGTGTCATTCTAAGGGGATCCAGTATCTGTCTGCCTGGGATGACATGATTGGCAGACAATGATGCTTTGCCAGAGATGGCCTGTACCTGTCGCCAATGGGATTCCGGATACTGGCTAAGGCTCTTGCCACCCTTGTAGTACCTTTTTTAAACAAGGTTCAAATAACAAATTCACCACAATAACAGGTACAAGCAAACAAAATCTGAGGGTAATGCTACTCAATACTAGAAGTCTAAACCTCAAAATGCATTCACTCGAGGCACTCCTTAAAATGGCGAACATCGACATCTGTTCAGTGACAGAGACTTGGTTGAAGGCTCCAGAGAGCACCCCTGCATTACCAGCCTTTTGGCCACCTAACCTGGACCAAAACAATAAAGACGGAGGTGTATCCATATTCATTAAGGATATCCACACCTCCAGACTAGTTGCTCAGCATAATGCATCTGAGATTATTCAAGTGCAACTAACTCTGGGCAAGACTGCAATCCAAACTGTAACTTGCTATAGATCCCCCACCATGCCCCAGGATTCCCACTCCTCATTTCTTGATACACTTGAAAATATTAGGGTACAACCCAACACCCTAATAATGGGTGATTTCAACTTCCCCACCATTAACTGGGAAAACTACACATGTACCAACTCTTTTGCTCAACGTTTTCTGGAATTCATAAATTCCAACACCTTGGATCAACTTATCCACACCCCCACCAGGGGCAGCAATATCCTAGACCTAGTCATTACCAACATGGGCAACCAATATTCCACACCAGAGGTCAATTCCTCATTGGTCAGATCTGATCAGAAGCTAATCACCCCAGGCAGCCACATCCCGCCCCCACCCCCTATTAGAGAAACCATCATAAAAAATTTCTCCAAGGCCAACTTCACACTTCTTAAGACAGAAGTGTCAAACTTCATGACACCCATGCAGACGGACAATAGAGGTACGACTGCCGAATCCTACACAAATGCACTTTAGAAGCACTTACACGAGTGCATGGATCATGCTATCCCTAACAGAACCAAGACACTATCCTCCAAAAAAGGAAGCCAATCTGGTGGTCCCCTGCCATAAACAAACTCTACAAAAGAAGAAAGAAACTGTTGAAAAAAAAGAGTAAAATCCCATGATTGGCAAAACTCCCTGGTCAGCCTCAGTAAGAAGCTGAGATTCCTCATAAAATCCTCCAAAGCTAGTTACAAAAACAAAATTGCCACTGATTCTAAAGACAACCACAAAGCATTCTATAGCTATATCAAGAATCTCAAAGACAACACTCAGATCTGCTCTGAGTTGCAGCACAATGGCACTAAATATACAGAACCGACTGATATTGCCAGCATCCCTCTCACCCCCTAAAGGGCCCATCTCTATACCAGAAGAATGTAAAGTTCCTGTTATCATGGCTGCACAGGTAAAAACCACACTCTCCAAAGCCAAGAACACAGCATCCATGGGACCTGACAACATCCCAGGCTGCATTCTACATGAAGTACAGAATGAACTGGCACCTCACCTATGCACCATGTTCAATCATAGCCTCACCTCAGGATTTGTGCCCACTGAATGGCACACATCAATGGTTATCCCACTCCACAAAGAAGAAGCCAACACAGACCCCAGGAACTACCACCCCCTTAGCCTAACGAGTCTGGTCTGCAAGGCCATGGAATGTATCATCATGAAACTTTTAAACAAAGACATTGGTAATCTTCAAACTCTGGACCCCACCCACTTCAGGTTTGGAAAAAAAGCAGATCATGTCTCCTAAACCTGGTAGACTTCTTTGAAGCAGTCACCAAAGCCATAGACGAGGGTAAGGTGGTTCACACAGCCTATCTAGATCTCGCCAAGGTTTTTGAGACCATCCCCCACTCTGGAATTATAGATAAACTCACTAAACTAGGTATAAATCCCTATGTCACAAGATGTGTTGCCAAATGGCTCACTGACAGAACCCCACTTCGAAAGTAGCAGACTCCAAATCTGACTTCAGACCATTGGTGGAGTACCACAGGGTTCAGTCCTAGGTTCTCTCCTGTTTGGTATCTATTTTTCTGAAGTACAGACTAAAATAGAAGGTCTTTGGCTAATGAAGTTTGCAGATGACTGCAAACTAGGAGCCATAATCAAAATGCCTAATAATGTAAACATCCTACAAAAGGGCCTCACTGAGACAGATGCCTGGTGTCAAAGCCATGGCCCCAAGCTCAATGCCAAAGAGTGCATTGTCATCCCCTTTGGTAAAAACTCTGTACACATGAGCTACCACATAGGTGGTAGCCTACTTAACATCAAAAGTGTGATAAGAGACCTTGGGACACAGGTGGACAGTAGTCTCTCCTTTGATAATTACATCACCACAGTAGTCAGGAAACCTTCTATGTGGCACACCTCATCACAAAAGGTTTCTCATCCAGGAAAAAAGAGATCTTTGTTCCCCTCTACTCATCACTCATTAGACCCATTATAGAGTACAACACTCCTTTTGGTATGTACCACACAAGACATATACAACAACTGGAAAGGCTGCAAAAAATACCTTGCACAGAGGATTACTAGCCTCAAACAGATGCCCTATGCAGACCATGTCAAAAAACACCAGCTTTACTCTGTCGCATATCACCTGCTCAGAGGCGATCTCTGCCTAACATACAAAGCTATGTCAAACCCAGTGCTGTTGGACATGCTCCACTTAAGGAAATCCCATTCCTTCTGAGCTACACACTCTAGGGACCTAAACCTTATCACCACAATAAACAGAACATGCTTGAGGGATAGATTCCTGTCTCAGAGACTTTCCACACTCTGGAACAAACTACCTATCTATACTAAACAAATTTCCTCATTCATCATCATCATCATCTTTCAGCTATTCCCATTAAGGGTCGCCACAGTGGATCATCTGTTTCCATTTCTTCCTGTCCTCTGCATCTTGCTCTGTCACAACAACCACCTGCATGCCCTCTCTCACCACACCCATAAACCTTATCTTAGGCCTTCCTCTTTTTTCGTTACCTGGTAGCTTCATCCTTAGAATCCTTTTCCCAATATATTCAGCATCCCTCCTCAGCACATGTCCAAACCAACGTAATCTTGCCCCTCTGGCTTTGTCTCCAAACCTTCCAACCTGGGCTGACCCGTTAATATACTTATTCCTAATCCTGTCTACCCTCGTCACACCCAGTGCAAATCTTAACATCTTTAACTCTGCTACATCCAGCTCTAATGCCTGCCTTTTTGTCAGTGTTACTGTCTCCAACTCATATAAGATAGCTGGTTTCACTATCCTCTTGTAGACCTTCCCTTTCACTCTTACTGGTACTCGTCTGTCACAAATCACTCCTGACACTCTTCCCCACCCACTCCATCCTGCCTGTACTCTCTTCTTCACCTCTCTTCCACACTCACCATTACTCTGAACTATTGAACCCAAGTATTTAAACTCATCCACCTTCACCACCTCTACTCCTTGCATCCTCACCATTTCTCTATCCTCTCTCTCATTCACACACATATATTCTGTCTTAGTCCTGCTGACCTTCATTCCTCTTCTCTCTAGAGCATATCTCCATCTCTCCAGGGTCTCCTCCACCTGTTCCCTACTCTCACTACTGATCACAATGTAATTTTCAAACATTATAGTCCACGGGGACTCCTGTCTGATCTCGTCTGTCAACCTGTCCATCACCATTGCAAATAAGAAAGGGCTCAGAGCTGATTTTTGATGTAATCCCACCTCCATCTTAAACACATCTGTCACTCCCACCGCAGAACTCACCGCTGTCACATTACCCTCATACATATCCTGTACCACTCTTACATACTTCTCTGACAATCCCGACTTCCTCATACAATACCACAACTCCTCTCTAGGCACCCTGTCATATGCTTTCTCTAAGTCTACAAAAACACAATGCAACTCCTACTGACCTTCTCTGTACTTCTCCATCAACACTCTCAGAGCAAACATTGCATCTGTAGTGCTCTTTCCTGGCATGAAACCGTACTGCTCATCACTAATCATCACCTCCCTTCTTAATCTAGTGTCCACTACTCTTTCTCATAACTTAATTCTGTGACTGATCAGTTTAATCCTTCTGTAGTTACTACAGCTCTGCACATCACTCTTATTCTTAAAAATTGGTACCAAAACACTTTTTCTCCATTCCTCAGCCATCCTCTCACTTTCCAAAATTTCATTAAACAATCTGGCTAAAAACTCTGCTGCCATTTCACCTAAACACCTCCATGCTTCCACAGGTATGTCATCTGGAACAACAGCCTTTCCATTCTTCATCTTCTTCATAGCTATCCTTACATCCTCCTTCCTAATCCATTGCACTTCATGATTCACTATCCCCACATCATCTAACCTTCTCTCCCTCTCATTCTCTTCATGTATCAACCCCTCAAAGTACTCTTTCCATCTGCTCAACACATTCTCCTCGCTTGTAAGTATGTTTCCCTCATTATCCTTTATCACCTTTACCTGCTGCACATCTTTCCTAGCTCAGTCCCTCTGTCTAGCCAATTGGTACAGGTCCTTTTCTCCCTTCTTAGTGTCCAACCTTTCATACAACTCTTCATATGCCTTATCCTTAGCCTTCGCCACCTCTCTCTTTGCCATGCACCTCATCTCCTTATACTCCTGTCTACTTTCTTCATCTCTCTGACAATCCCACTTCTTCTTTGCCAACCTCTTTCTCTGTATACTCTCCTGTACTTCCTCATTCCACCACCATGTCTCCTTGTCATCCTTCCTCTGTCCAGATGTCATACCAAGCACCTTTCTAGCCATCTCCCTTACTAGCTCTGCTGTAGTTACCCAGCTATTTGGTAACTCTTCACTGCCACCCAGTGCCTGTCTTAATTCTTCCCTGAACTCCACCTCACAATTACACTTTTTCAATTTCCACCATTTGATCCTTGGTGCTGCCCTCACACTCCTCCTCTTCTTTATCCCCAACAACATCTTACAAACCACCATCCTATGCTGTCTAACTACACATTCCCCGGTCACCACTTTACAGTCTCCAATCTCCTTCAAACTGGCCCTCCTACATAAGATATAATCCACCTGTGTGCATCTTCCTCCACTCTTGTATGTCACCCTATGCTCCTCCCTCATTTTTAAAATATGTATTCACTACAGCCATGTCCATCCCTTTCGCAAAATCCACTACCATCTGACCTTCTGCATTCCTTTGTTTAACACCATACCTACCCATCACTTCCTCATCCCCTCTGTTCCCTTCATCAACATGCCCATTGAAATCTGCTTCATAGTTTCATAATTTCATAGTATAGTACTAGGCTATCTGCCCTGGGGCATTTGTAAGCCTAGCCATAGTGATGTGGCTTTTGCCACCCCATGAAATGGTACAAACATGTACAGATAAAATCTAGAATACTGTGCCTCTGTCTAGTAGTGACACAGTGAAGGTCCCCTTATATAATAGAATTAGTTTACTGTGCATCTGTCTAGCAGTGACACAGATGTGACCCCTGGGGTAAACTTACGATCTCCCATCCACTCATCAAGATTTCTCTTGAAGGGATTTAGTGAGGGGCTCTGCCTAATACCAACTGGGATCCTGTTCCAAAGCATGGGAAGCCTCTGGGTTATGAATCTATCCCTCCAGCATGTCCTATTCATACTTGTGCCGAGGTTTAAGTCTTTAGCTCTCGTGGTCCTGATGTATTTGGATTTTTTGAGGTGGAGCATGTCCATCAGATCCTGACTGGACATGGCCTTGTATGTCAGGCAGAGATCACCTCTGAGCAGGCGGTATGCTACTGAATAGAGCTGAAGTTTCTTTAGTCTGGCAGAATAAGACATATGTTGGAGACCCTTGATCCTTTTGGTGAGGTACTTTTGTGGTCTCTCCAGCTGTTGCAAGTGCCGGGTGAGGTACATACCAAATGGGGCATTGTACTCAATCATGGGTCTGATGAGGGAGGAATATAGGGGTACAATGACATCCTTGGATCTGGATGTGAAACCCTTCATGATGAGGTGTGCAAGGTAGAATGTTTTTCTAACCACTTTGGCAACGTGGTTGTCAAATGAGAGGTCGCTGTCTACTTGGGTCCCTAGGTCTCTGATTACTTTTTCCGTACTCAGTGGGTTGCTGTCTATGTGATAATTTGTGGGTACTTTGTTTTTTCCAAAAGGGATAACTATACATTTTTTGGCATTTAGTTTAAGGCCGTGACTACGGCACCAGTTGTCTCTTTCAGTGAGGCCTTTTTGTAGGATGTATGTATCTGCTGGTGTATCGACTATGGCACCTAGTTTGCAGTCATCTGCGAACTTTGTCAGCCACAGCCCTCCCATGTTTGCTTTAACATCTGAGAAATAAATGCCGAACAACAGGGGTCCCAGGACAGATCCCTGTGGGACACCACTTGTGACTGGCTTTGAGTCTGACATTGCTCCAGCGATTTTAACTTTATGGGTTCTGTCCTTTAGCCAGTTTGCAACCCATCTAGTGACATAAGGGTTTACTTTTAAGCTGTTTAGCTTATCTATGATGCCTGAGTGGGGTATTGTGTCAAAGGCCTTAGCCAAGTCCAGGTATGCTGTATGGACTGCTTTGCCCTCATCAATGGATCTAGTGACTGTTTCGAAAAAGTCAACCAGGTTTAAAAGGCAGGATCTGCCCTTTACAAAGCCGAACTGGGTGGGGTCAAGCATGTGTAGGTCCCCTATGTCTCTGTTTATGAGTTCCATAATGATTCTTTCCATAGCTTTGCAGACCAGGCTAGTCAAGCTTATGGGGTGGTAGTTTCCAGGGTCTGTAGAGGCACCCCCCTTGTGGAGTGGGACCACTGTTGCTGTACGCCAGTGTTCAGGTACATATCCCGAAGTAAGGCTAAGGTTAAAAAGCATTTTTATGTGTGGGTTTAGCTCCCCTTGGAGTTCACGTAACACGCACCCCGGAATACCATCAGGTCCCATTGATGCTGTGTTTTTTGCTTTGTTTAGGGCGGTTCTCACTTGGACATCTGAGATGACAGGGAGATTACATTCAGCTGGGATAAGTATTTCTTCTTTTGGGGGTGAAGGAGGCGAGAAATTTGCACTGAACCTACCAGCCAGAATGTTAGCAATATCTGTGGGTTCAGTGTATTTTTTGTTGTTGTGAACCAACTCTGAGCATATCTGAGGGTTTCCGCCCAGGTATCTAACATAGCTGAAAAAGGCTTTGTGGTTATCTTTAGTGTCCTTAGCAATTTTTCTCTCAAAGTTTGCCTTGGATGTTTTTATGAGAGAACGTAGTTTTCTGCTAATGTTGATCAGAGATGTCTTCCCTTCATGGGATTTCGCTCTGACGTGCAGTAGCTTCCTTCTTTTGTTATACAATTTGTTTATGGCTGAGGTCCACCAGACAGGATGCTTACATTTGGTGGAGAGGGACTTGGATTTGTTTGGGATTGCATGATCCATGCATTCTTGGAGATGTCCATAGAAAGCATTTGTGAAGGATTCGCATTGTGGGATGTGGTATCCACTGGCACAGTGGGCTTAAAGGATACCATCTCAGTCTTAAGAAGAGTGAAGTCTGCTTTTGAGAAGTTTTTCACTGTGGTCTTTTGTGCTGGGGGTGGAGGTGGATATGTATATCCAGGGTGATTAGTTTGTGGTCAGATCTCACTAGTGAGGGGTATACTTCTGGTGTGGAGCATTTTGTCCCCATGTTTGTGATGATCAGGTCTAGTATATTATCTCCCCTAGTGGGAGAGGTGACTAGTTGTTCCAGTGCATTTGAATTTATGAATTCCAGGAACCTTTGGGCTAGGGTATTAGGGCTAGGATAATGTACCCAATCTATGTTTGGGTAGTTGAAGTCTCCCATTATGATGGTATTTTGTGGTACATTCATATCCTCCAATGTCTTCAGGAAGGCACTCTCTCACCATTGGGTACAGTCATCACGGCTTCATCCAACTCATTCCAAAATTTTCCTTTCTCTTCCATCCCACACCCAACTTGTGGAGCATATGCACTAACAACATTCATCATTACACCATCAATTTCCAGCTTCATAAACATCACTCTATCCGACACTCTTTTCACCTCCAAAACACTCTTAGTATACTGTTCCTTCAGGATAACTCCTATGCCATTTCTCCTCCCATCCACACCATGATAAAACAATTTGAACCCACCTCCAATACACCCAGCGTTACTCCTCTTCCATCTGGTCTCTTGCACACACAATATACCAACCTTCCTTTTGTCCATCATATCGGCTAGCTCTCTACCTATACCAGTCATACTGCCAGCATTCAAAGTTCTGACCCTCACTACTACAGTCCTAGCCTTTCTCCTTTCTTCCTGCCTTTGGCCATGCCTTGCACCCCCTCTCCTCCTCCAGCCAACAGTAGCCCAATTTCCGCCAGCACCCTTTTGGCTAACAGTACTGGTGGTGATCGTTGTTAACCTAGGCCTTGACCGATCCGGTATATAAATCTTTTCTGGTGTCCACATAAATAATTTGGCCAAGTTTTACACCAGATGCCCTTCCTGATGCAACCCGCCCATTTATCCGGGCTTGGGACTGGCACAAAGAAATGCACAAACAAAGTTCCTCATTAGCACTCTTCAAAAAAAATCTTGATGATTGAATGGGAAATAGGAAATTCACCCCTGAGATCACCTCTGTGGCTCTGCTCGACAGGGGCACAGGAAAATAATTTTTGTGGGTGGTGAACGCCAGAGTACCTTTTTGGCTAGGCTTCTATAGGCCCTAGGGCCAATAGACTAGTACTTACATATGAACTTATGACCCTATTGGACCATTTTTAAAAATGCAAAGCTAAGTGTAGCATCACACATACCCGCTAAACTAAGCTGAGTGGTGCTTAAACTGGCAGTGCTTAGCAATGCTTAGTGGTGCACAAACCCACTTAGCTCAGCTGAGGACTGCTTAAACTGGGATTGCTTAGCAGTGCCCAAACCAGCTAAGCAGAGCTGCACATTGCTAAGACATGCTAAAACATGTCCTGTTTAAGCATTGCTTGGCTTGGCTTAGCAATGCTTAGCAGTGCTTAGCATCAGGCAAACCAGAGTTTTTCAGAAATAAAAAAATATTGAAAGTAATTGCTCATTAATGATACTTTATTATTATGTGTATCTATTCTACTTTATTTATGCTAATCATATGCATTTCACTACATTATCTGGTAGTGTAGCATTAATGTATTGAACACTTTTGTGTAACTGGGGCTTTTATCCACAGGACTCCACTGAAAATAGTGTTTTGAAAATGTCAATGTATACATAAAAAAATAATGTTTTAAAACATTTCCTTATTTCATCTAAAAAGCTGAATGGCCTGTATTCAACTGTGCACCTACTGCACATGAGGCTACCGAGGATATGGTGATTAGAGGTATACAGTTCTACATAGCTCTCAGTTATGTTTAAGCACTGTTAAGCTCCACACCGCAAAAACCTGCTCAGCTATGTTTAAACTTGACCTTTTTCACTAAAATTAAAAGCATCTGGTTTCTATTTTTAGATGTCCGGCATGTGTTCATTGCTAAGCAGTGTGCTGTGCTGTGCAAACACAAGGAAAAAATGGAAAATTACATTATAACATTTATATTTCAGTGCCATCTGACACTTTTACAGTACAGGGAGTGTGTTACGGACACTGTGATACACCCCCTACAAACATTTAAAAAATGGCCAAGTAAAACAACTAACTTATGTATTTCACTGCTGTCCAGCACTTTGACAGTACAGTGGATGTGTTACACATCTCCGAGCAGTGTAACATACCCCCCTACACTGATTCAGTAACCATGTACATGGCTCTCCCTCATTAGTGTGCCTTCATTAATATGCAAGGTGAGCTGCCAAGGGGGAACTGCAGACACAGCCACTGTACACTCTGTGTAGGGCTTGCACTAATCCTACATGGGGTTTATTAAATCTGGGGTATACTGTCCAAATGGGAAGAAGTTATTGCCATACTTACTAATACTGACAAAAGAACAGAAGAGCCATATTTGAGTACAAATGACAGACTGTTACAGCAGGTTCCTGACATTTTGTGTGTAAAATATTCTAATGAGTTAGGTCTGTTAAAATCCACCATACCTGTGAAAATATGTGTAGATCCTACAAAGCACTTTCTCTTACAGCACATTATTATTTAAAACCATAAGCAGAACAAGGAATCAAAGCTGTAACTGAATCTTTGCTTCAGCAGAGAATCATAACAAAAACATGCAATTGCTGTAATACTCCTATTCTTCCAGTTAAAAAGACAGGCAGAAATACACAGAAGTTTGTGCAGGACTCAAGAGCAGTAATTAGCTTGTTATTCCTTCATACCTTATAGTGCCAAATTCAGCAACTATATTGAGTTGCATACCACCATGGGCTACTTATTTTTTCTGTGGTAGATTTATGTTCATCTTTCTTTTCTATTCCTATTCATTCAGTCAATATTTATTTGCCTTTAAACTGAGAGAATTCAATATACATGGCTATGATTGCCACAAGGGTTTGTTGATAGCCCTTCAATAGTTTCAGAAATTTTAAAGCAGAACCTTGACAAAATCTGGTTTCTATGCAAATCTGTATTGGTGCAATATGTAGATGATTTATTTATATCGTCACATGCACTAAAACCTGTCAGCAGAATACCATACATTTACAGACTGAATTAGCAAAAAAGGAACACAAAGTATCAGAGGAAAAACTTCAGTTATGGTCACGTAAAGTAAGGTATTTAGGACACTTAATCTCACATGGAAAGAGTCATCTCCTGCCTTTACTCATTCACGCTACTATAAACGCAACCCACCCTGTTAATCAAAAGCAGCTACAAGGTTTTCTAGATTTGGTTAGGTACTGTAGGCAGTAGATACCAAATTATGCAAAAATCGTGATATCTTTGACTGATATGATTATAGAAAACACAGCAGAGCCATTGCCCTGAAAAGAAAAGGAAGAAAGTACATTTACTTTCCTAAAACAAGTCCTTGCTACCGCTCCAGTCTTAGGACTTCAAGATTATGAGGCCTTTTACTTTGTTATGTCATGAACAGGAGGGATGGCCTACTAGTTCACAAATATGCTGATGTATTTAGACCTATTACATATTATAAATCATTGTTAGACTGGGCGGCTAGATGATTACCTGGCTCCTGCAAGCAGACAGTAGCAGATGCACTAATGGTAGAACAATCTGCAACATTGATCCTAGGACATAAACTTACATTTGCAGTTCCCAATGCAGTATCTGCACTGTTGCTAAAATCTAAAAAACAAGATCTCTTGGCCACTAGGTTGATGGAATATGAGTTGCTGCTTATTTCAAACCCTTCAATCACCATTGAGCAATGCCAGGTATTGAGCCCAGCATCCCTTCTAGCCATGACAGGAGATGGTGAACCACATGATTGCATAACTTTGACTAACCATGTGCTTCCTCCTAGACTCAATTTGAAAGATACTCCAATGGAGAATAAAGAAATGAAATTGTTTGTGGATGGATCATGTGGAAGGAAGAAATGGAAATTCTACTGCAGAAATAACTATATGTAATGAAAATTCAATAATGTGTCTGGAAAGACTACAAGGGATTACTTTTGCACATGTTACTGAATTGATTACATTAACAAAATCTTGTAACTTAGCTAAAGATAAAATTGTGAGCATTTATAATGAAAGCCATTATAGACGCAGGGTAGCCCATGACTTTGGGGAATTGTAGAGACAGAGAGAATTTTTAACATCAGCAGGTACTGAGATAAAAAGTAGGACGTTTGTAAATGACTTAGATGCGTTCTTCTTACCAAATGCTTTAGCTGTAGGTAAAGTGTAAGCTCACATAAAAGGAGATACTGTCATTGTAAAAGGTAACTGGGTAGCAGATTATGAAGCCTAGCAAGCTGGTAGTTTGAATGTCACCTAAAAATTTGCTTTTGTGGTTCAAGAAAGTCCAGTAAAATTTGACAATCCTTATAGTTATGACTTAATTGTTTTGCAGAATGAAGCTTCAAAGGCTGGGAAAAAAGATGGATTAGTGTGGGTTATAAAAAGCTAGATAATTCATTATGGAGGCATAGTAATGGCAGGATAGTAACACCTTTAGCAGTACTACCCCTCTTGGTAAAGGCACATCACTTACTGAATTATATTGGTAAGCTTGGACTTCTTAATCTTATTCAGCTGGATTGGTTTGTTCCCCCTTTCTCGGTTTCTAGTTAGTCATTATGTAAACAATTGTGAGATCTGTTTGTCACATAATATTGCACCTCCTGTAAAATCTAAACCTTCATCTTTGACCCCACTTGGGGGCCCTAAATATACAGCTGGGTTTCATCCAGATACAGCAATGTGCTATATTTTCATATATTCTAGTAATAGTTTGTGTTTTTTCTGCATGGGTGGAAGCCTATGTCATAAGTGTGATGCTGAAACAGAAGTAAAAAAATTGCTAAAGGAATTTATTCCTCATTTTGGGGCACCTGATATTATTAATTCAGATAAAGGTACCCATTTTACTGTTGAAATTGTTAAGTAATTGTGTTGCATATTTAAAATTTCTTTACAGTTACATCATCCCCATAATCCACAGTCACCTGGTCTTGTTGAAAAGTCTAACCAGGCTCTTAAAATCAGAATTAGTATAATTTGTAGTTAGACAGGACTGAAATGCTGAGATGCCTTGCCTCTGTCTTTGATGAGTATGCAAGGAATTGTAAATAGTACTAGTAAACTAAGCCCACATGAAATTCTTATGGGCCTTCCCATGACAATGCCACCTTTCCCTCCAGTTAGAAACTGTGAAGTTTTATTTACCAATGAAGCTTTGCTGAAGTATTGCTCAAAACTTGTTGTTTTCACATGTAAACTTTCCATAAACATACCAAGGAAGCCCTTCCATCCCCACCAACAGCTCCCTGTCATAATTTATGGCCAGGTGACTGGGTCTATGTAAATATATTCCAACATAAATCTTCTTTAGATCAAAGATGGAAGGGAACACATCTCATCCTCCTAACTATCCATACTGCAGTAAAGTCTGCCAGAATACCAAACTGTGTCCATGTTTCACATTGCTAGATTGCTTGATGTCACCCGAATTAACAGGAAATGGAACCACACCTCCTTTTGGTGACATCACTGAGTATCTTCCTCCTACTGCTTCCAATCAAAATGAGAGAAAACCTGTTTCTTTGAATGCTGCTCCAACAGGCAACTGATCTAAATGATTCCAAATGATGGGTGTGTGGATTTGTTACCCATGATGCCAAGAGGGGCATTCCAATATTACTTGTCCCTGTGCAACAGACTGATTTAAAAATGTAAACTGATGTAAAAAAATCAAACTTGGCACAATGTTATGGATTGGACTAAGAAAATACATTACCAATTGGCTGCATCAACACAAGTTGATACATACTGTGCCAGAAACGGAACTGTGCAAGTAGGTTATAGCAGTTGGAATAACACCTGCAATGAGACTTTACTGATAGAGCTTGGATTGAAGATGTATGGCTGTGAGAAAGGAACGGGAATATTGGACAATCATTATTAGATTTATGGAGACTATACCTACCCCTGGTTACCCATAAACTGGTCTGGTTGTTGTTATGTGGGACAGATGATGCCAGCTATTTTTCATTCTTTCTCTACACCTCCTGGAATGTTACAAAATAAAGAGCCATACACCCTACTGAGTAAGCAGTAGCTTTCTTTTTTCTGCAGTATGATATATTGTGAACTCTGCATGAAGTGAATCATTTGTCCCTTATATTAACTGAAATGGTTAATAAGACATTGGATCATATTCACATGGCAAATAGAGAATTGACTGAAGATCAAACCACCACCTTACAAAACCAAACAGCTCTTGATTATGTACTAGTCTCAAAGGATGGAGTTTGTCATCTGATCGGAAAACAATATTGCACTTTTGTTTCAGAATTTCATGATGAACAAGAAAAGGTGGCTGACTTTATGGAACAATTGGCTATTAATATGAATAAACCCTAGTCTAGAAGGACCTTGTTAGTGTGGTTGGGTAATATATTTGGAAATGTTGGTACAAGTATAATGCAAAGTATATCAGTGTCTTTTGGCTTTTCCCATTAGGGGTCGCTACTGCAGATCGCTGGTTTGCAGATTGATTGACAGTAGAGTTTTTACAGTGCTGAGTTGCCAGCCTGGTTCCCAACCTTCACAGAAGGCAAACACACATGCACACACACAAACACATGCACACGCACGCACACAAACGCACACACACGCACACACACACACACACACACACACACACACACACACACACACACACACACACACACACACACACACACACACACACACCTACCTGCATGTCTTTTAAACTCACTCGGCCGCAGGGAGGACATGCTGTTATAACGTAACGTATAATCAGCTTTATTATAATCATACTTTTCATAGCTCTTGTTTATTCTGTTATTAAAAATCTATTAGCAAATTGTCTTAAGAGGAAAAAGTGCACATGCAATGGCTTATCATACATGAACAAAAACATTCCACGGCTTATATGTTTGACAATGATATGATTCAAAATAATCTGGGACTGTGCTGCTTTAAAGCATCAAAAGGAGGAATTTTAATTGATATATTACTTTAATGCTTATTAATGCTTATGTTAATATACTTTTAACTTAAACTACTGTAGCAGTTTCATATTTTTCTTTTCCCATCCAAAAAAAACAGATTGAATTTTGTTATTGTTCATTAGCATTTAGCAAGTAGATAGCAAATGTTTCTTTTTATCATGTAACCATGAAAGAAAGTTATGTGCCGTGTACTTGCATGAAACATCTCTGAGATAAGCCTGCTGACAGTAAACACATAAGCCATGTCAAGATTACAGCATGAGAAATATTTTAAGCTACCCTCCCATATCCACATTAGGCAGAGCTTGTTGCTAATACTCTTCAAGAGAAACTTGATGAGTAGGAAACAGAAAGTTTACCTCGGGGGTCACTTCAGTGGCTCTGCTGGACAGAGGCACAGGGAACTAATCTAAGGGGGCAGTGAAACCCAACACATTCTGGCTAGGCTCATAAATGCCTTTGGGCAGATAGCCTAGTACCTACTTATGAAACTATGAACCTATATGCATACCTTTTTATCTGTTTACTCCTTTTAGCCTTGGAAATATGTGTTTTATCATAAGTTGGGAAACTTTTGCACTTTGTATTAACCAGTTTGCTTTTTTTTCTGTTTTGAAGATATAAAAAGGCTTGTTTCCATGAATAGGGTTGAACCTCTCTAATTATGAGATATTCCATATAATGTTACTATTATAATAAATAATGTTTTGCATCTAGAATCATTGACAGTCTGTGTATTGAATAGCTGCAAGACATTATGTGTTAACAAGTATTCGTTTTTGCATCATAATAAACTGCTTATAATCAGAAACCTGATTATATTCCTAGATGTTATATATACAATGAGAAATAGAGAGATTTACAATATGTAGATATAGACAAAATTAATCTAAATGAGCTTACAGTTATTCCTTTCTCTATACAGCCACCTAGATATGCACTGTCATTAGCAGTTGTGTAATGGAAATAACTTCTTGTCCTAAAAATGTAAATATACTGTGGAAAACATGCAAGTGCAAAAAATAGGTATCAAGGTCCACAAAGTTTGCCCACAACAAGAATTACAGTAGCTATAATTTCACCAACATAGATTGGTTACCAAGGGAAGCCTCCAAGAGTAAGCAATATCATAAAATATAGCTAGCATCTTACATGCAAGTTTCCTTCTTCAACAAGCATGTCAGGAGCACTGTAGGTTTATGCATATTGAATACAGATCTAAAATATGGTACAGCTCAACTGATGTGACATAAAATAAGTGGACATACCTTGATATCAGGCAGCTGCATTATATCCAACTGTATAAGTAATCCCATGTATGTTATCATCTGAAAAATACTATAGACTTATATGAAATCTTCATGGCAATAGTTTGCTTTTCATCCGTCTTTATCAGTAATGGACCTCATTTGTATACAATGTTACAGAACTTTGGAGACCAATAACATACAGCTGCAATATCTGCCACCCTTGTTGAGTCCAAAAGTATGTAACAAAACTGAAAAGGTCTTGCAGCAGAAGATGGCTGTTGGTGTAAGGCACAATGCCTTTATTATGAACCAGGCAGGTTAGTTTAAATTAGTGTCCCAAGTATCTGTAAGAGCTGCTTGGGGAAGGGAGGGATGATGAGGGTATGCCGGCTCATCTGTCTTTAGAGGAGGCATGGGGATGACATACCAGGGTGAGTCAAGCCATTTCTGGAGGTTTGATAAAGCTCAGAGCCATGAGTAGTGGTTAGCATAGATGAATGTGCAGACACAACTTTAGGACAGGTATGGATCACTTAAAGAGATGCTAATGCATAATAACTCACACTGCTTTTCTGAATGAGAGAAGCATAGATAGGTCTGGGCCTATCAATACTGTGTCAAGCCATCCTCTGTGAGCAGCAGTTATGGTTCCTGATCTCACTCTTTTCCTGCACTCTGTCTTCATCAGGGCATAACAGCTGCTGAATCTGGCCAGGAATAAGTGCTAAATACTTGGGTGATGCTGTATAACTGTGGTATCACAGAAAGGAGGACAATGTAGAGACGGACATACTCAGAAGTCATGACATCCTACGAAACTGTTCTTCTTTTGGCTGCTCCCATTAGGGGTCACCACAGCGGATCATCTGTTTCCATTTCTTCCTGTCCTCTGCATCTTGCTCTGTCACACCAACCACCTGCATGTCCTCTCTCACCACATCCATAAACCTTATCTTAGGCCTTCCTCTTTTCCTGTTACCTGGCAGCTTCATCCTTAACATCTTTTCCCAATATACTCTGCATCCCTCCTCAGCACTTGTCCAAACCAATGTAATTTTGCCTCTCTGGCTTTGTCTCCAAACCTTCCAACCTGGGCTGACCCTCTAATATACTTATTCCTAATCCTGTCCACCCTCATCACACCCAGTGCAGATCTTAGCATCTTTAACTCTGCCACGTACAGCTCTGATTCCTTCCTGTTTGTCAATGCTACTGTCTCCAACCCATATAACATAGCTGGTCTTACTACCCTCTTGTAGACCTTCCCTTTCACTCTTACTGGTACTCATCTGTCACAAATCACTCCTGACACTCTTCTCCACCCACTCCACCCTGCCTGTACTCTCTTCTTCAACTCTCTTCCACACTCACCATTACTCTGAACTGTTGATCCCAAGTATTTAAACTCATCCACCTTCGCCACCTCTACTCCCTGCATCCTCACCATTCCTCTATCCTCCCTCTCATACACACACATATATTCTTTCATAGACCTGCTGACCTTCATTCCTCTTCTCTCTAGAGCATACCTCTACATCCTACAAAACTGTTGCAGATTAAAAAAAGCCCTCTAGATAAATTTGTATATGATGCAGGACATACTACCAGAACGAAAGATGAGGGAAGTCACAAAAGTGGCTTTTCAAGTATGCCTTGAATACTGCAACAGATCATAATGCACTGTGGTCATGCCTGGATACACATGCAGCTAATATCTGCTAATTTGTGGTCGTCTGGGTAGCATGACTTTATGTGTGTATAATATTGAGCAGTATAATATAATGTTTAACACAGAGTTGATATTGGTTCACATATATTAGTAATTTAATTACTATACATACAAGTTAACTATGACACTATGGTAACATACTACTCCTGAGCAGTACTAGTAGCTGCACTCACCAGTTTTTCATACTGTTATAAATAACTATGTCATCACTAGTGAGCAGTTATGGTTAGCACATTACCTACTTGACCAGGAGCACATGTTGCATACTTTATGAAAGGTTATTGGATTGTATGAAAGGAGACATGGGATTCTAGGTGGATCCCAGTGGTGGTGTACACAGATAAAGTGAAATATAGTCAACCTGCATTAAAAATACACAAAAAAAATTAACAATCGCATGTGTAGTAAATACTATGGATATTTAAACTAATAGGTTGTAGGGCTTGTTTTCTGTTGTATAAATGTCACTCAACATTTTTAATTCGATAAGGTCTATAGTGAGTTGAATAATGTGTTATAGTTATGGCATGCTCTCCTATCCCATGAAAAGTGTAGCAAAGCAGTATGGGACTGGCTTACTTATCATTACTGTTGGATGTGTTGATCACAAGTAGTACACAATTCCTGGAAATATGTACAGCAGCACATGTGCTCATCTGATTTTGCTGGATGCTGTGATGTGGTTGATGGGAAGCAGTACTATAATGAGATATGGCAATGACAGGTGAGAAAAAATAGGTAAGTGAATAGAGGGATACAACCCAACAGTTAGGTTCTGAGATAACTGGTTTTCTTTTGAAGGATAGCTTAGGGATGTAATCACTATCAGTCTGCATACTCTCCATGAGTCTTTGAGCCATAGCTATAATAAAGCTCTTATAAGATCAGGTATTGAAGTTAGTACTATCTATTCTGAGCTTAGATATTTACAATGCCTTCTACATTAAGCACAATTCTACTCGGCATTCACGACATGTATAATTCACATTAAAGTATTTATATTAGCATTGAGGAATTGAGGTTTAGTATGTTTGCTTGTTGTAAGTGCACTGTAGTTGGTTAGATGTCATAGTCTGTGCATATGTCTTCAGAATATAGAAGGCTACAGCTACGTTTTAGCTAGTATGTGCTATTTTATTTTCCATATATGTCAGTTGTACATCTTGTCAGAACAAGGTCTATTAATTTAGACTCACTAGCATTATGGTAAAGAGGAAACTGGGTATCCTGTCTATCCAGGTGATACGGGAGGGCAGTGCAGCAAAGACACTTTGTCTGGTATCCAGAGTGTAAACAAATGTTAAATGAATAAATATGGTGAGGGAAGAGTCTTGTGAAGACATTAAGGGATATCATGAGAATTAGTGACAAACTCACAGCAATTTGACTCCATTGTAAAGACAGGCCAGTATTGTAATCTCAAGCTATGTCCCACATCAGGGTTTTGACGATGAGAAAGAGGGCATTTAATCATTTAGTCAGATGTTGCAGGGCCTATTAGATAAAGCATGACAACAATTTGTTCTTGTTAATGGGGGATCAGAATGCTCATGTCTGGACAGACAGAACATGATATGAGGACTACTTGAGTCTACATTGATGGAGCATCAGGAATAACGAAAGAGAGGCAGTTCTAGATTTCTGTCTGTCAAATGGCATGTTGTTGGCAAACAAATGGTCAGCAAAAGAGGCAGTCAGAAGATCACATACAAGAATGGACAACATGCAACTCAGGTACACATCCTATTAGTAAGCAAAGGAAATGTGGACAAAATCAGATATTACAAAGTCATCCCATGTAAAACTGTAAAACAGTCAGCCCAAAGCATAATCCACTGGTGGCCACAATCAGCTGCAAGCATTGGTTAGAGAAGGCTCAAAGGTCAACAGAGACATGGCTGAAGACCCAACAAAGTTAAAGAGTACAGGGAAATACTCAGGAGGCTAGTACCTCAGAAAGAAGATGACAATTGTGAAGAGGAAGAAGAATAATAGCATGTCAAAACAGCATGTGTGCAAACTTTAACACATATATGCAGCTGAGCCAGGTATGGAAATAAGGTACAAAAGAAAAACTGGTGGCAGAATGCAGCAGTCCAGAAAGTTATCAAAACAAAGAAGAAGAGAATGAAAAAGTGGGAGACAGAAAATACAGATTAGATAAAGAAAGAATAATGGTAGCAAAGAGGATAAGAAAGCAGCTGAAATAAATAACAAGGAATCAGGGGTGCTCTACCAGCTTCAGCAGATAACACAAAGAAACAATAACCTTCAAAATGTTGAGACCCACTACAGATAGTCCCAAAATGTGGAGACTGAATGGCCAAAAGATTGTATTTGTATATACCAAGTCTGAGATTGCATTTCTCAGAATATTTCCTTTTCTCCAAGTTATAGTGATCTCTGAGTTGGTGTATATATATATATTTGGAAGTTGTGGGGGGCTTGTCCCCTCCATGTGGGCATGGGGGGGGCTTGCCCCCCAACCACTTCAAAACTGAATTTGAAGGTGAAGACCAATTTTTGAGATTCACTCTTCCTGACATTTCAGTAGGAAGCCCAAAGAAACTCCATCAGGTGCAAGGCAAAGAAATAAAGATAGGCAGGTAGTCATCAGATACTATTCATAAAGAAGGACAGAATCATCCTGCTCACCCGGCCACAAGATTTCAATGTCAGATGGAATGAGTACTTCCAGAAGATTCTGAAAGAAGAAAACCCCACAGACGATGCACTGCCCCACACACACAGCCAACAATGAAAGAGGAAGAAGCGGCCACACTAGAAAAACTAAGAACAGGTCTAAGGAAGTCAAGGAAAGCAGCAGGAGTAGATTAGATCAAATCAGATATGTTCAAGCTGTTGGGTAAGTTTGGGCAGAAGTAGCTCCTGAGAATACTCATAGCTGTATGGAGAATAATCAATCTAGTTCAAGTGTAAAAGAATCAAGGGGACATTCATGACAATGTAGAAAAGTCAAACTCCTGTTGCACTACTTGAAAGTCCTTGAGAGGGTGATTGATGAATATGTAGAGTTGTAGAAAGTAAGATAGGAGGCCAACAGCTCAGATTCAAATCAGAATATGGCACAACCAACTCAATGTTTGCAGTGAGACAGATGGTGAAGAAAAAGGTAGAAAGACAGAGTCCAACTTGCATTCCCAGTCTTGGAGAAAAGCATATGACAAGGTCTGGAGAACGCTGATTTGGGCAGTCCTACAGTAGTCTGAGTCCCTGAAACATTAGAAGAATTATTGCATGCTATGGACAAGGACCCATCAATACAAGTAAGGATAGTATTTGGATACAAAGAGAGATTTTCTGTGGGAATTATGACTCATCAGGGTGCAGCTTTGAGCTCACTGCTGTTCATACTAGTGATGGACTACATTAGCAAACAGGTCAGAGGGGACAGATTAAAATAGCTGTTGTATGCAGGTGGCATGACATTATAAGTAGACTCAGAACAGGAACTTCAGGAAATGACAGGGGAATGGATTCCAAAATTGAAGGTAGATGGAATGAAACTGAGTGCAGACAAGACAGTTGTCATGGCAGCAAATTGGGTAAATCCAAAGAAGCTGTAAATAGAAGGGAAATAGTGGAACAGAAAATCAGCTTCAAGCATCTGGGAGGGATGGGTGAGGAGAAGGGCAGTCTGAATGAGAAAGTCAAAACTAAAATCTGAGGGGTTACAGGCAAATGGGAAATGACAGAAACATGCCAATGACAATAAAACATAGGATGTACAGAACAGTGATGCAAGAGGTGTTTCTGTATGGTACAGAAACTTGGGAAGTGAAGACAGAGAAGTTGAGGAAACTAGAGGCGAATGAGATGAGGTGCTAAAGATGGGTGGTAAGATGCACACTATGAGACAGACAAAGGAATAATGACATTAGAGTGGAAGCCAAAGTCACTCCCATTTCAGAGAAAGTTAAAGAGACATGATTACAGAAGTATGAGTGCATGTGTAGGAAAGCAGAAGGCAATTTGTTTTAGAATATTTGGAAAAGACAGAAAGAAGGCAAGTGGAAATGAGGATGTCCAGCAAAGAGACAGATGGATTGTATGAGAGAAGACTTGATGCAGTTAGGCATGCTCTCAGAGAAAGTAAGAGAGTGGCACTGAATGGAGAGAGGAGGGGACAATTGATGTAGCACCCTGATCCCACTTAGAAAATGGGAAAAAGCAGATAATGATGATGATGATTGATTTATTCATATTTGTTTACATTGGTAATTCACTGTTCAATATAGACCAGTTTCAGGATCAGCTCGGGTAAAACACAAAACATTTCACAAACAAGAAAGACAGAAATGCAAGCAAAAATAGAATAGTTCAGGTTAGATATATAGAAAAACTGTATATGCACATTATAGTAAACAAGCACAGTGTAATGTATATTTACATTGAATCCTAAAATGGGTCAATTGTCAGTAATTTTGTGAGTGGAGAAGAGAAGTGGAATGGAGCTAGGTATAGCGGATTGTGATATGTCATGTGTTGAGGCAGGAATATATGGCTTCAATGAAGAGATACTTTTCAAGTTGCATTCTGAATTTGCAGAGTTGATTTCCTTTAGGTTGATGCATGCAACTTGTCAAAGAGTAGGTGCCCAATAGGCATGTGAGTAGTGTTTCAAGTTGTAAGAGTTTTTTTTTTTTTTTTTTTTAATAAAGTTTGGATGCAAGGAGGGGAAATGTCTGGAATGGGACTAGTTTATTATGCTGGGATCCTAACAGTAGGTTAGAATTTGTTTTATGTGTAATCTTTTGTCTTTTTTCTTGAGTGATACAGTGTTGCTGATAGAAGGGTGAGTGTGTAATGAATTGGGCAATGCTACTGGAGATAGTATGGAGTGTGGGGTTGTGTTTTTTTTTTTTGGAGGTGAATATGAAATGGCCAGTCAGTATTTTAGCTGAGTGAGAGAGTGGAGATCCTTTGCTAATGGCTGCACTGGATGGTTCATAGGTTCATAGGTAGGTACTAGGCTATTGGCCCAAGAGCCTAAGTAAGCCTAGCCAACAAGGTTCCCTGGCTTACGACACCCAAGAAAGGTATTTTCCTGTGCCCCTGTCGAGCAGAGCCACCGACGTGATCCCTGGGGTGTATTTCCTATTTCCCATCAACTTATCAAGATTTTTCTTGAAAAGTGTTAATGAGGAACTTTGCTTGACATAGGTGGGTAGCTTGTTCCAGAGTATGGGAAGTTTCTGGGACAGGAATCTGTCCCTGCAGCATGTCCTGTTTATTGTGGTGACAAGGTTTAGGTCCCTAGAGTTTTTAGCTCAGAGGAATTGGGATTTCTTTAGGTGTAGCATGTCTAACAGCTCTGGGTTTGACATAGCTTAATATGTTAGGCAGAGATCACCTTGGAGTAGGCGATATGCTACAGAGTAAAGCTGGAGTTTTTTGAGGCGGTCAGTGTAAGGCATCTGTTTGAGGCCAGTAATCCTCTTTGTGAGGTACTTCTATGGCCTTGCCAGCTGCTGCAGATGTCTTGTGAGGTACATTCCAAAAGGGGCATTGTACTCTATAATGGGTCTAATGAATGTTGAGTAGAGGGGAACAATGACCTCTTTTTTCCTGGATGAGAACCCTTTTGTGATGAGGTGTGCTATGTAGAAGGATTTCCTGACTACTGTGGCAATGTGATTATCAAAGGATAGACTACTGTCCACCTGGGTCCCCAGGTCTCTTATCACACATTCAGTGTTAAGTAGACTGCTGCCTATGTGGTAGTTCATGGGTACAGAGTTTTTACCAAAGGAGATAACAATGCAATTTTTGGCATTGAGCTTGATGCCATGGCTCTGACACCAAGCATCTGTCTCAGTGAGGCCCTTATGTAGGATGTACACATCATTTGGGGACTCAACTATGGCTCCTAGTTTGCAGTCATCTGCAAACTTTGTTAGCCAAAGGCCTTCTTTGTTAGCCTGTACTTCAGAGAAGAAGATACCAAACAGGAAAGGTCCCAAGACTGAACCCAGAGGTACTCCACTTGTCACTAGTTTGAAGTCAGATTTGGAGTCTGCAACTTTTACAGTGTGGGTTCTGTCAGTGAGCCAACTGGCAACCCATTTTGTGATGTAGCGATTTATACCTAGTTTAGTGAGTTTAGCTATAATTCCAGAATGGGGGATGGTGTTGAAAGCCTTGGCAAGGTCAAGATAGGCTGTGTGAACCACCTTACCCTCATCTACAGCTTTGGTGACTCCTTCAAAGAAGTCAATCAGGTTCAGGAGGCATGATCTGTTTTCACAAACCTGAACTGGGTGGGGTCCAGAGTTTGGTGGTTACCAATGTCTTTGTTTATGAGTTCCATGATGATACATTCCATGGGCTAACAGACCAGGCTCATCAAGCTAATAGGGTGATAGTTCCCTGGGATAACTGTTGTTGTGCGCCATTCAGTGGGGACAAAGCCTGATGTAAGACTATGATTGAACATAGTGCTTAGGTGGGGAGCCAGTTTGTTCTGAAGTTTGTGTAAAACGCAGCCTGGGATGTTGTCCGGTCCCATGGATGCTGTGTTTTTGGCTTTAGACAGTCCAGCTTTTACCTGCGTAGTTGTTATTACAGGGACTCTGCTTTCTTCCTGTATAGATATGGGCCCCTTAAGGGGTGAGAGGGGGGTGAAGTTAGCACTGAGCCTATCTGCCAGGACATTGGCAATATCAGTTGGTTCTGTAATTTTCATGCTGTTGTGCTGTAACTCAGAGCATATTTGGGTGCTGCATTGAGATTCTTGACATAGCTATAGAATGCTTTGTGGCTGTCCCTAGAATCAGTGGCAATTTTGTTTTTATAGCTAGCTTTGGAGGATCTTATAAATGATCTCAGCTTCTTACTGAGGCTGACCAGGGAACTCCTCCACTCATGGGATTTTACTCTTTTGCAACAATTTCTTCCTTCTGTTGTAGAGTTTGATTATTGCAGGGGACCACCAGACTGGCTTCCTTTTTTTAGAGGATAGCATCTTGGTTCTGTTTGGGATAGCATGATCCATGCACTTGTGTAAGTGCTTATAGAGAGCATCTGTGTAGGATTCAGCAGTCGTAACTGTATTGTCCATCTGCATGGATGTCATGAAGTTCGCCACTTCTGTCTTAAGAAGCATGAGGTTGGCTTTGTAGAATTTTTTTACCATGATTTCCTTAACGGGAGGTGGTGGCAGGATGTGCATATCTAGGGTGATTATCTTATGGTTGGATGATCTAACCAACGAGGAGATGACTTCAGGTGTGGAACACCGGTCACTCATGTTGGTAATGACTAGGTCTAGGATATTGTTACCCCTGGTGGGGGTGTGGATATGTTGATCCAGGGTATTGGAATTTATGAATTCCAGAAAGCATTGAGTGAAGGAATTGGTACATGAGTAGTTTTCACAAGTTAATGGTGGGGAAATTGAAATTACCCATTATTAGTTTGTTTGGCTGAACCCTAATATTTTCCAGTATATCAAGAAAAGAGGAGTGGGAATCCTGGGGCATGGTGGGGGATCTGTAGCAAGCTACAATTTGGATTGCAGTTTTGCCCAGAGTAAGTTGCATTTGGATAACTGTGGCTGCATTATGCTGAGTAACTAGCCTGGAGGTGTGGATATCCTTAATGAATATGGACACACCTCCACCTTTGGTGTTCCTGTCCAGGTTAGGTGGCCGAAAAGTGTGGTATGAGTTATAGCCTGGTAATGCAGGGGTGCTCTCTGGAGCTTTGAACCAGGTCTCAGTCACTGCACAGATACGGATGTTCTCCATTTTAAGGAGTGCCTCGAGGGAGTGCATTTTGAGGTTTAGACTTCTAGCATTGATTAGCATTACCCTCAGTTTTTGCTTGCCTGTTCCTGTTACAGTGGTGAATTTGTCATTTGAACCTTGCCTATAAAAGGCACTATAGGGGAAGCAAAAGCCTTAGCCAGTATCCAGAATTCCAGGGGTGACAGGTGCAGGCCATATCTGGAAAGCATCGTGGTCTGTCGACTATGTCATCTCAGGCAGACAGATATTGGATCCCCTTAGAATGACACCAGAATCTTAGCCAATTGTTGAAGTCAAATAATTTTGTCCTTGTATTGCGGTATCATTCTGGGCAATGGAAGGATGCTACTCAGGACTAGGGTCATACCTGCCTGGGCTACAAGATTGGTGAGCTCTTTCATGCCTCTTTTCATTTCTTCTGTCATGTAGTCCAGGGAGGTAGGTCTCAGGTCATTCACACCAACGTGGACAATGACAGAATCATATTTGTACTTGTTGTGGAGTGACCTGAGTGCATGGGTTATGTGGCAGATCCTGTTGACATAGAAAACACAGCACACAGCAGTTTTCACCATAAGTTCTAATGTATATGCACTTCCATTAACTGTACAAAATGTTTTTCTACAGACAGAGAAAAGTTGAGATCTCTTTGACACAGAATCAGATCTCACTTTGTTAATGTGCAAATGGAAGTTTTAGAACTTCATCAAGCAATAATCATAGGTATTTGATGATGGAGATACAAAGTACACTGAACCGACCGATATAGCCAACATCCTGGCAGACAGGTTCAGTGCAAACTTCACCCCCCTCTCACCCCCAAAAGGGCCAATAACTATACCAGAAGAATGTAGTGCCCCTGTAATCACAGACACTCAGGTTAAAACAGCCCTCTCCAAAGCCAGAAACACAGCATCAATGGGACCAGACGGTGTCCCAGGCTGCATCCTATATGAGCTCAAAGATGAACTAACCCCTCACCTAAAACACACTGTTTAAACGCAGCCTCTCCACAGGCTACATGCCCACAGAGTAGTGCACAGCAATGGTTATTCCACTCCACAAAGGTGGAGCCACAACGGTCCCCTGGAACTATCGCCCTATAAGCCTGACTAGCTTGGTCTGCAAAGCTATGGAGTGCATCATCATGGATCTCATTAACAGAGACATTGGAAACCTCCAAACACTGGACGCTACCCAGTTCGGTTTTGTTAAGGGCAGATCATGCCTTCTAAACCTGGTGGACTTCCTTGATACAGTTACCAAGGCTCTAGATGAGAGAAAGGTGTTCCACACAGCCTACCTAGACCTTCCAAAGGCCTTCAACACCATTCCCCACTCAGGTATTATAAACAAGCTCACCAGCCTGAACATAAACCCCTATGTCATGAGATGGGTTGCCAACTGGCTCACGCACAGAACCCACATGGTAAGAGTTGCGGGAGCTAGGTCTGACTCTAAACTGGTTACAAGTGGTGTTCCCCAGGGCTCAGTCCTAAGACCCCTCCTGTTTGGCATATATTTCTCAGAGGTACAGGCAAGTACAGGAGGACTATGGCTGACCAAGTTCACAGACAACTGCAAACTAGGGGTTATAATTGACTCTCCGGCTGACACAGACATCCTTCAAAAGGGTCTCACTGAGACAGATACCTGGTGTCAAAACCATGGCCTCAAGCTAAATGCCAAGAAGTGCATAGTCATCCCCTTTGGAAAAAACAAAGTACCCACAAACTACCACATAGGTGGTAGCCCCTTAAATACGGAAGACGTAATAAGGGATCTGGGGACCCAAGTAGATAGTAACCTCTCCTTTGATAATCACATTGCCAAAGTGGTTAGAAAATCCTTCTATGTGGCCCACCTAATCACAAAAGGGTTTGCATCCAGATTGAAAGAGGTCATTGAGCCCCTCTATGCATCACTCATCAGATCCATCATAGAGTACAATGCCCCATTTGGGATGTACCGTACAAGACACCTGCAACAACTGGAAAGACCACAAAAGTACCTCACCAAAAGAATCACTGGCCTCAAGCAGATGCCCTATAAAGCTTGACTGAAGAAACTCCAGCTGTACTCTGTTGCATACCGCCTACTCAGAGGTGATCTCTGCCTGACATACAAGGCCATGTCCAACCCAGAATTGATGGACATGCTCCACCTAAAGAAAACCATATTCCCTCGAGCCACATGCTTCAGGGATCTAAACCTCACCACAACAATAAATAGGACATGCTGGAGGGATAGATTCCTGTCCCAGAGACTTCCCATGCTCTGGAACAAGATTCCAATCTACATTAGGCAGAGCTCCTTGCTAACCCTCTTTAAGAGAAACTTTGATGAGTGGATAGGAAACAGAAAGTTTACCCAGGGATCACTTCAATGGCTCTGCTGGACAGAGGCACAGGGAACTAATCTAAGGGGGCTGCGAAAGCCAACACATTCCAGCTAAGCTTATAAATGCCTTCGAGCAGATAGCCTAGTACATACCTATGAACCTATGAGATCATTTTTATGAGTCAAAGATAAATGAAGAGGTAGGGGCATGGTGATTTTTCTGTGAAGTTTCGAGAAATGCAGTTTTGGGCTTGGAGGAAGTTTAACAACTATAATTATACATTAAACACATAACTGCAGAGATCTTCACATGCTAAATATGATACATACATATATAAGAGCTTCAAATTAATAAAATACACAATGTTTAATTCAGCTTATAATTTTAATTTGATTATATGAAATATGCATTTCACTTGCGGAGGCATCACTGTATGCTTTTATAGTGTGGGCATGATATATTATATTCCAATACAATGGCATTAAAGTACACTCTTAATGCACATTAGGATGCAATTATGTTAACTGATCATGTACAAGTCATGTAAAATACATATATCTAACAAGGACTCATGATCAATATGCAAATACATTTCACTAAGGTCCAAACAGATGTGTAAATTCTACTGTCTTTTCTTTGAAGGCCCTACCAAAAAAGCTTGAGTTAAAAAGGCAGAAGAGGACCTAAGCACCTCAGAAAATGAAAACTCAAATTTATTCTGCAAAAGTCAGTGCATTTGTGATACTATAGTAATACAACAGCACACAGCAGTTTTCACCATAAGTTCTAATGTATATGTACTTCCATTAACTGTACAAAACTTTTTGCTACAGAAAATAGAAAGACCTATCATTCTTCTGCATAGAATGTATTATAATACTCCAATATCCATTGCACATGTCACTGCTAATCTGTCTGGAAAAATACTATTGAACATATTTTATATTACCTACTGACAGCAGTGGTGTTCACAGGTAATATAAACTATGATGAACATATTTTATATTACCTGTGAATGCCACTGCTGTCAGTACATTGTGTAACACATTTACTGTTATGTAAGCATACAAACTTTTCTGCCAGTATACAAGTACTCATGGATAATTAAATAATACATTATTTTATTTTATTCACATTTCTTTTAGAGGGTAGGGCAGTGATCTCTGTAAAACTTTTTCACACACAACCTGGGAGCAGTGTCTGGTTAAGTGACTCACTTAGAGACAATTTGTGAGGCAATGCACAACTGTGAATGTGATTTTCCAAGTTCCCTGCTCATATATTGGGATTTTTTTAGATGTAGTATTTCTAACACAGCTGGGTCAGATATGGCTTTCTAAGTCAAGCAGAGATCGCCTCTAAGTAGGTGATATGAGACCGAGAATAGTTGGAGTTTTTTGAGTCTGTCCATATAGGACAAATGTTTAAGGCCTGGTATCCTCTTTGTGAGGTACTTTTGCAGCCTCTCCATTTGTTGCAGGTGTCTAGTGAGGTACATGCCAAATGGGGCATTTTATACGATGTGTTAATGTAGAGGAACATTTTTGCATGGAAGATACAACTTGTATATTTTGACACTGCCTATAATTGTGAACCTTCCTTTGGAATCAGCTTAATGTAGAAGGAAAAACTTCCTATGTAATGTTTGTTGTAGGTGGTGATGCATATTTTCTGTATGTGTGCATCATGGCCTGCCGCATACATGCTGCATATTTAAGTAGTTGAATATCTAAGTGGCTGTGTAGGAAATTTAATCATATGTTATGCGTATGAGTATATATCTATATATATATATATATATATATATATCTGTATATAAATATATATTCATCTAGAATGACCTGTTGAATATGCACAGTGTTGACTCTTGTGTGGTCAACACCATTTTGTTGAAAGTAACAGATAGTCATTATAGGCACAAGATCAACAATCCCTGTGTAGGGGAATATTCTGTTTTCCCAGGCATTATGCAATCTGGGAGTAAGTACATATAAGATTATATAATTAGCAGACTGTGTTCGCCAGGTTTGCTCACATTCAAAAGGCAGTTGTTGGTTTAATCTGCTCCAGGGTAATCCACAGAGAATGCACAGTGTATATAGATGTTCCATGTTTTGACGTGACATCAGTATCCTTGACTTCAGCATTCTGAACGTGTAATGAGTGGTCCTAGACCCATATATGATTACCGATATTACTTAACATCAACAGTAAAAGGTCGAAAATAAGAACACTGATATGCTAATCCACACGTGCTGAGAAACAACACTGGTGAATGCAATATTTCAAATCAAAACAAAACAAAATGTTGTTTGCAGGGGGCCAAGCATACTAATTACATATACTAACTCTGAAATAGCACAAAAGTGGGGAAAGGGCTTTTTCCCCAACCCTGAAAATTGTGTGATCTCACACACCCATTGACCACTTTTTTAATGAACCAAATTTAGTTGACAAATCAGATATCAACTAAAAACTTGTCTAACAAGTAATAGTGAAACCTTATATATGTATATCTGTCTTTGTCTCTATCTGTATATATCCACACATGTACACACATCTCTGTTTGTCTATCTATATCTATACATAAAGAGATAGCTATATAGCTAGATATGTGTATAAGTGTGTGTGTATGTGTAGATATAAATCTATATATATATATATATATATATATATATATATATATATATATATATATATTTATTTATTTATAGCTATATATACATATACATATATATAGAGAGAGACAGTTGATATTTATATATATATATATATATTTATATATATATATATATATTTATATATATATTTATAGATATATATATTTATATATATATATATATATATTTATATATATATTTATATATATATTTATATAAAACAAAACCAAGAGGAGTCCCACGTACGATTATATGAAAACAAAACCCAAAACAAAAGGAGCCAGAGTCAATTCAATATGGTATAACCACGAAAACTCTGCTGAGTATTCACTGCTCGATGTCCAACGTACCACAAATAATCCAAAAAAGCAAGCGTATAAAAAGCTGTTTTAATAGAGAAAATAAGCGCTTTCGCGGTAGACCATACCGCTTCATCAGATACAATCCAAACATTTAAAAACTGTTTAAATAAAACAATGTATCAAGCCTACCAATCAAATTAACTAGATACAATTCAAATCTAGAAAGGCCAACCAATTATATTAAAATACACGTTTAAACAACGTAATACGTTCCTACGAAATGAGCAGCTAATCATTCAGTATACATCAAAGCCTAATCTAAGTAACTCTTAGAGTGTGCACTATCTTGTTTGATTTAAGCATAAGTAGTAATATTATATATGCACTGTTACTTACAAAATATACATGATATCAAATGTACTAAAATACCCTAACTCCCAATAACATAAAACATCTGGCCAAAATCCACGAACATAAGACATTTAGGTCAAAAAGTAGTCCAATATTCCCTACAAACAGAGCTTTATCTAAACTAATGTAAGCTCAGTAATGCCTGTAAACACACGAGCAAAATAAGCACGTGTGGATAAATACAAACATAATCATAACTTGAATAAATAAAAATATACATGTAAGATATGTAAAGAGTCCATATGATCCATAACAAAATGGCATCAAGTGCTGGGGGGTAAAAACTCTGTATGAGAAATGAACCTGTGAAAAGACTTCACTGGACAAAAACTAAACATCTGGTGCTAAAACAGAGTTTAGCCTCACCACATAACCTAATATATAGAAATAAAATGGGACTGAAATGTCTAGATGAACCAAAACATGATGTTAAAAACAAAAACTACCTATAACAACTACACTATGATGACGGAGACAAATGGGGAAAATAGTAATTAACTCAGGGTTCTACCTTTGAGATGGGGTTTGAGGGAGACTATCTCATTC
>NC_056732.1:1198740892-1198755892 GCF_019279795.1 Protopterus annectens
GCCAGAAGTCTAAATCTCAAAATGCACGCACTCGAGGCCCTTCTCAGTATGGAGAACATCGATGTCTGTGCTGTGACAGAAACCTGGTTCAAGGCTCCTGAGAGCACCCCAGCGCTATCAGGTTTTACCTCATATCATGCTCCGCCCCAAAATCCGGACAATACCAAGAAAGGAGGGGTATCCATATTCATCAAGGACACCCACACCTCAAGACTGGTGGCAACGCGACGATGCATCGGAGACCATCCAGGTGCAATTAACCATAGGCAAGACTGCTCTGCAAATTGTAGCATGTTACAGGCCACCCTCACAAACTCAGGAAACTCACATGGCCTTCCTGAAAACACTAGAGGGATAAATGTATCACCAAACACCATCATACTAGGTGACTTCAATTACCCTAATATAGACTGGGAACACTACTCAAGCCCAAACACCCTAGCCCAAAAGTTCCTGGAATTCATAAACTCAAATGCCATGGAACAACTAGTCACCATCCCCACAAGAGGAGATAACATACTTGATCTCATCATCACGAACATGGGAGCACAATGTTCAACACCGGAAGTATACCCCTCACTGGTGAGATCAGATCACAAACTAATCTCGCTGGAGGTCCTCATCCCACCCCACCTGAAATAAAAAGACCACAGTAAAGAACTTCTCAAAAGCCGACTTCACACTTCTAAAGACTAGTGTGGTCTCCTTTCAGGCCCCGAGTCATGGAAAACAATACTCAAGCCGCTGAATCACTTACAAACGCCTTCTACCAGCACCTGCAGGACTGCATGGATAAGGCAATCCCAAGCAAAACAAAGACTCTTTGTACCAAAGGCAAGCGTCCAGTCTGGTGGACCCCAGCCATAAACAAACTCTACAACAAAAGGAGGAAGCTACTACAAGATAGAGCAAAATCCTTAAAAGGTAAGACACCCTTGATCACTATAAGTAAAAAACTAAGAGCTCTCATAAAATCATCCAAAGCAAATTTCGAGAGAAAAATAGCTAAAGACTCAAAAGACAATCATAAGGCCTTCTTTAGCTATGTTAGAAACCTAGGAGGAAACTCCCAGATATGCTCAGAACTAGTTCAAAATGATGTGAAGATTACTGATCCTACAGACATTGCCAACATACTGGCTGACAGGTTCAGTGCAAACTTCTCCCCTCCCCAAAGGAGAGATATCTATACCAAATGAGTGCAGCCCCCAAACATCTCCAGCCCAAGTGAGAACTGCTCTCTCCAAAGCAAAAACAGAGCATCCAGGGGACCCGATGGTGTCCCGGCTGTGTGCTCCACGAACTCACTGAGGAATTAAACCCACAGCTAGGACAGCTGTTTAATCAAAGTCTTACCTCTGGATACGCACCCAGGAGTGGCGCACTGCAACTGTGGTCCCACTTCACAAAGGCGGTGCCTCCACAGACCCTGGAAATTACCGCCCATTAGCTTTACAAGCCTTATCTGCAAAGCCATGGAGAGGATCATAATGGACCTCATAAATAAAGACATAGGAATTTGCAGACTTTGGATCCAACCCAGTTTGGCTTTGTCAAAGGCAGATCATGCCTTTTAAACTTGGTTGACTTTTTCAAAACAGTCACCAAAGCCATTGATGAGGGAAAGGCAGTCCATACAGCCTACCTCGATCTGGCTAAGGCATTGATACAATACCCCACTCGGGTATCATTGAAAAACTCATCAGCTTAAATGTTAACCCATACATCACAAGATGGGTTGCAAACTGGCTGAGTGACAGAACCCACAGGGTCAGAGTTGCTGGCGCCATGTCAGACTCAAAGCCTGTCACAAGTGGTGTCCCACAGGGCTCAGTCCTGGGCCCACTCTTGTTTGGCATCTACTTTTCCAAGTACAAGCAAACACAGGAGGGTTATGGCTGCCAATGTTTGCAGATGACTGCAAACAGAGGGCCATAGTAGAAAACACATCTGACACAGATATCCTTCAGAAGGGTCTCACAGAAACGGATAACTGGTGCCAGAGCCACGGCCTAAAGTTAAATGCCAAAAAATGCATAGTCATACCCTTCGGGAAAAACAAGCTTACCCCTAGCTACCAAATAGGTGGCAATCCACTGAGCACAGAAGAAGTTATCAGGGACCTGGGGACCCAGGTTGATAGTATTCTGTCATTCGACACCCATGTAGCTAAAGTAGTTAGGAAGTCCTTCTACATTGCCCACCTTATCATGAAGGGATTCTCATCTAGATCAAGGGAGGTCATAGTCTCCCTTTACTCATCACTCATCAGACCAATGATTGAGTACAATGCCCCATTCGGAATGTATCTGACCCGACACTTGCAGCAGCTGGAGAGGCCATAAAGTTCCTCACCAAAAGGATAAAGGGTCTCAAAAATCTGTCCTATGCTGCCCGACTGAAAGAACTCCAGCTCTATTCAGTCGCTTACGGCTTGCTCAGAGGTGACCTTTGCCTAACATACAAGGCCATGTCAAACCCAGATTTGATGAATATGCTTCACCTCAAAAATCTAGATCCATCAGAGCCACAAGGGCGGAGACTTAAACCTCGACACGGCTATTAATAGGACGTGCTGGAGAGATAGATTCATCACCCAAAGACTCCCTATGCTGTGGAACAAAATCCCGGTACATGTGAGGCAGAGCACCTCGCTGGCCTTGTTCAAGAGAAATCTTGACCAATGGATGGGAGATCGCAGATATACCCCAGGAATTACCTCAGTGTCACTGCTCGACAGAGGCACAGCAAAATAATGGGTATAGTTCCCCATACTAAAGTGGTGGCGTAAGCCACAAAACAATGGGCTAGGCTTATAAATGCCCTCGGGCAGATAGCCTAGTGTGAACCTATGAACCTATGAACCTATTCTCCAGCTGTGTCCCTTTATCCAGACTATATGGTCGTAATTACTGCCACCACCAGCTAATAATTATCAGCTACGCAAAGGACCTTAAAAGGGTGTCCAATTATTACTGTGTAATATTATTATCCAATTGGTAAGTGTGACTAATCAGTCTAAGGCTTATTAGAGTGGCCTTTTACAATAAAGTCTATAATTATACAATGTACTCTAGAGCTTAACTTAACTCTACACAAACCAGCCACAGGTAAAATGTTTTTAAAATATTTAATAATAAATAATTAAAAACACAAGACAATACTACTACACCACAGTGCTATCCAAGAGTTCAGAGATCACACAGAAACTTAAAATAATTCCGTACTACAGTTCTGACATAGCAGAAAAAAACTTAAGTCTAATCTTTATAGTCCAGGCTATTTATACAAGAAAACATACTTCTAAGATACTACTTACATAAAGAAAGCATAAGGCAGTGCTGAAGGTTGGATATCAAGATCAAAATGCTTACAGTCTCTCTCTGAGCAATAGTTTAAAATCGCTAACACATTTCTGCGGGGCTATCCCAGATTACATAATTTTGATACTTAGGTTTTCCCAGTATACACATTACATCATTTTCACACTTAGTCTGGAGTTCCCAGGTCAACAGGCTTCATTATTTAGCAAGCTAACACCTGCTCAAGAAACTACAACAATAAAAGACATTTCACATGTACACTCTAGTAATTATTCCTTAAGTTAAAACAATAGAAAGACTGTGTTCAGCTAGCCTCTTCGGCACCACTATCTAGACCAAAGGCTATACAAGACATAATTGTAACTTCAAAAAAAAGATTTGAAATGATTGGTTTACTTTTCCTTACAGCAGATGGCAATGTTGCTACAATCTTGAAGTTCAACATTTTACAGTGTTTTCTTTCATTTAAGAAACAAGCCTGTATTTTACATTTATATTTACAAATGCCAGAATTATGTATCAAATTCTATTTGACTAGGCTGGCAGCTTGCACCCCTTCTCTACCAGTCTTCACATCTCTCCCTGCTAGAGAACTCAAGCTCATTTTTCAAGTGACCCTTGATAAACGCCACTTGGGAGGGTTAGGTCTATCTGAGGGTACCTCAGCCCATTCCCTGTCTTGAGAGACCATCTGCATTGGCATTGCTAAACCCACTGTGGTGCTGCACTGACATATCATTTGCTTGCAACCCCAGAATCCATCTTAGCAATCTGGCATTTTGCTGACTGGATCTGTTTAACCATGTTAGAGGGTTGTGATATGTCATTACAGTGAATTTTCTTTGATATAGATAAGGTTGAAGTTTCTGCAGTGCCCACACTATGGCTAGACATTCCTTTTCTACAGCTGCATAGCCTTCTTCTCTGGGTTGGAGCCTACAACTGAAATAAACAACTGGGTGCTCTTCCCCCTCTGAAGAAATCTAGATAAGTACAGCCCCCACCCCATAGTTTGAAGCATCCACTTGCACAACAAATTATTTGCTGTAATCTGGACTGGCAAAAACAGGGGGTCCTCCCAAAGCTTCATTAAGCTTCTGAAATACCTGCTCACATGCTGGGGTCCACATTACCTTATCTGGCCTGTTCTTCCTTGTCAGGTCTGTGAGGGGAGCAGCTATGATACTATAACTGGGGACAAACTTTCTGTAGTACCCTGCTGTCCCTAAGAATGCCCTCACCTGCTTTTTAGTAACAGGTGCAGGCCGTGCCTGAATGGCTTCCACTTTGGCAAGTTCTGGCCTTATTGTACCACTCCCCACTCTGTTTCCTAGGTAGGAGACCTCTACCATACCCACCTGACATTTGCTCGACTTAATGGTCAACCCTGCCCTCTGTAGTCTGCCCAGCACCTCCCTGACATGCTGAAGGTGCTTTGGCCAGAAATGGCTGTAGATGGCAATATCATCTAGGTAAGCAAGGGCAAACCCTCCTGCTCCTGCTAGGATATTATCCACCAGCCTCTGGAAAGTTGCTGGGGCATTCTTCATCCCAAAGGGTATCTTTGTGAACTTGTGCAAGCCAAAAGGAGTCACAAATACTGACTTCTCTATAGCACTGGTAGTCAAGGGCACCTGCCAGTAACCCTTGGTAAGATCAGTGGTTGCAAGATACTTAGCCCCACCCAGCTGGTCTAGGGCCTCATCTGTCCTAGGCATGGCATAAGCATCTGACTCTGTGTGACTATTTAATTTCCTGTAGTCCACACAGAACACAGTGCTGCTATCCTTCTTTGGCACCAGCACCGCTTGCGAGGCCCAAGGACTGTTGGACTCTTGAATCACCCCTAGTTCCAACATCTCCTGTACCTCTTCCCTCAGAGTCTGTCTGACACTCTCAGGCACCCTATAAGGGGCCTGCCTAATAGGCTGTTGGGGTCCTGTATCCACCTGGTGCTGCACTAGGTGGGTGCACCCTGGTTTCCCAGTGAACATGTCTCCAAATTCCTGCAACACTGCTTGGATTTCTCGAACCTGGATAGGAAATAGCTGCTGAGACATTGCTACCCCTTCCACCGAGGTGTCAGCCCGAGCCTCACTGAGGAGATCAGTCCCCAGATCTCCCTCAGACTCCTCCTGCAAGCCACTGCAAATACTCAGCACAAGAGCCTCCCTATCATGGTAAGGTTTCATCATGTTAACATGGTACAATTTGTGCCCCTGCCATCTGCCTAGCAGTTCCACCATGTATTTAACATCACATACCATTCTTATCACTTTGTAGGGTCCCTCTCAAGCTGCCTGCAGTTTGTTGAGTCTGACAGGAATGAGAACCATTACTTGCTGCCCCACAGCATACTCTCTAGCTCAAGCATTCCTGTCATACCACACATTTTTCTGTTGTTGGGCTTCTGCCAGGTTCTCCTGGGCCAAGCCCATGAGTTCCCTGAGCCTTGTCCTGAGGTTTAGGACATATGCCAAAACAGACTCCTTGTGAGGTTCACACTCACCTTCCCACTCATCTCAAATTAAATCTAGAAGTCCCCTCACCCTTTGCCGATACAGCAACTAAAAGGGTGAAAAACCTGTGGATTCCTGGAGAACCTCTCTGTAGGCAAACAACAGATGGGGCAAATATTTGTCCTGCTCCCTTTTAAACTGATCTGCAAATACCTGTAGCATGGTCCCGATTGTAGAGTTTAACCTCTCAACAAGACCATTAGTCTGGGGGTGGTAGGGGGTGGTCTTCATGTGCTTCACCCCACAGGACTTCCACAGACAAGCCAGCAGGTCTGACATGAAACTGGCACCTCAGTCAGTCATTATTTCTTTTGGGAAACCTACCCTGCTGAAAATCTCTAACAAAGAATTTGCCACCATCTCTGCCTCAATGGAGGACAAAGCCACTGCCTTAGGGTATTGTGTAGCATAATCCACTACCACTAGGATATACTTTTTCCCTGTGGAACTTGGAGTACTCAGATGACCCACAATATCCATAGCTACCCTCTGTAATGGCTCCTCAATCACAGGCAAAGGCATCAAATAATCTCTCACCTTGTCTCCTGCCTTGCCTACCTTTTGGCACTGCTCACATGTCCTGCAGTACCCTGTTACATCTCTGGAAATTCCAGACCAATAGAAGTTTTGCATGATATGCCTCTTTGTACATTTTATGCCCATATGACCTGCAAAGGGAATATCATGGGCTATGGCTAAAAGCACCAGATGGTAGGCTCTAGGCACTACCAACTGCTGTACTCTTTCACCTTCTAGACCTCCCTCAGGGGTCCACTCTCTGTATAGTAATCCTTTGTCCCAGTATACAGATTCCCCCTTCCCTTGAGAATCAGGTGCCTCCCTAGCTACCTGCCTCGGGCCTTGCAATGTAGGGTCTGAGAGCTGAGCCTGTCTCAACTCTCTCTTTGTAACCCTCCCCAGCTCCCCTTCCACAGGAAGTCTGGCATCCTCTGAAAGTGGTGCCTCACTGTCAGCCTGGGTACTACTACTCACCTCTACCTTTGCAGTTACTCTGTCCAAGGGACCATCAGTACCCACAAGCAGCTGTGGCTCACCTTCAGTCTCACTGCTACAGAGTAGCTCCCTCCCTAAAGTAACCACCTGAGCAGTCCTGGCTGCAAGCATGCAGTCTGTCTGGGTCTCCTCCAGGCTACCAGATCCACATGCTTGTCTCCTAGCCTCACTGTGTGTAACTGCATAAGTACATGGTACTGCCTCATCCAAATCCTTCCCTCTCTGGACATCTGCAGGATGGTAGTTTAGTACCCCTGTTGTCTCAAGACTACCTACTATTAACATGTTGTCTTTCCCACTTACTGGCTCCCTCACCTTTGGTTCCCTACCTTGTCTCTGTGGACACCTGTATGCCACATGGCCCCACTGGTTGCATTCAAAACATTTAACCCTAGCTCCTGGATGTGTACCTGGACTAGTAGCTTCCCTTGCTATTGGCAGATTCTGTTGGGTCAGTCTCTGCTGCCCACCGTGGGTTCCTTTAGACCCATGAGCAGTACTGGTGGTCCCCTTCCTGTGCAGGGCTGCCCTGCTTGCCTGCTATAGGTCTCCCTTCTTCCCCAACTCATCTGAAGTAGCACATTATCTATCAGCTAACCAGATCCTCATGTCCTCAGGCAAAGTACTAAGAGCTTGTTCCCTCACTAAAAGGTCTGCCAGTCCTTCAAAAGTGGTGACCTGACATCCACTCACCGAGCTATGAATATAAGTGCTCAGTTCAGCAACATATTCATGCACACTTTCATCTGCCTTGTGTTTTTGCTCACAAAACTTTTTCCTATACATTTCAGGTGTTAGCTTAAAACATTCTAAAAGGCATTTTCTTACAGCAGTATAATCCCAACATGCAATGTCAGACATTTTAACCAATGCATTTATAGCTTTAACATGGAGTTATGGGGTCAGGAACTGTACCCAGAGCCTTTGGTCAACACTATACTGTTTCATACCCTCTCAAACATATGAATGAAACTATCAAAATTATCCCCCTTTTTAAATTGCAAAAGAAATTTACTGACCTGTTGTGCTTCTGTGGTCCAGTTACTCCCTTCTTCATTACCTCCATGACTCTGGTGAAGAGTCAGCATGTCCCTCTCATGCCTCCTCTGACGCACTCTATCCTCGACCTCTATCTTCAAATGCCTGGCCTCCAAATCAAGTCTCTTTAGCTCCAGCTGGATTTTTAAGTCCAGTGCAGAAAGGTTGAGCTGTCTGTTCTCTGAGGATACTGTAT
Source organism: Protopterus annectens (assembly GCF_019279795.1). Lineage (NCBI taxonomy): Eukaryota > Metazoa > Chordata > Ceratodontiformes > Protopteridae > Protopterus > Protopterus annectens. Next base: position 1,198,748,983 of record NC_056732.1, read on the forward strand.
CTCCACTGCCAGTCTGATTGTCCTTCGTAGAAAGGTTGAGCTGTCCATTTGCCGAGGATATTGTATCTCCACTGCCAGTCTGATTGTCCTCCTGGATGCTGTTTTCTGATGCAGCTGCAACCAAGGCTGCAATCAGGTGTGCCATAGTCAGGTTTCCATGCACCAGTTCCCTAGCCTGGCACATCTCCACCAGCTGGCTCCTTGTCAACTTTCAAAACTCCTCTGCTGACATGCTGCCTGCTCACCCTGACTAACTAAGCTAACAAAAGAAATAAAACAATTGTGATCTGAACTCTGGGTATTCACTGCGTGGCTATTTTAGAGTACAAAACACCTTCAGAGATGACTGTACATAAGCTACAGAATTCACTCCACCCACACCACTACAAGCCAATTAGTATGTGAAGTGGATCCCACCATTGCCACCACATGTGATGGCCATGCTCTGGCAAAGCAATCAAGGAGCCTTAATCCTTACCACTAACACCTGGGAGGGCATCTCATATAAGAGGAAAGGATAACAAAATGCACACAGTAAATTACAATTTCCCTTAAGTGTACACAGAGATCACAGTCAGTCTGGGGCTGATTGTTTTCTTGCTCCCCAGATCCCCAATAAGACTCCCCACTGGCACAGCTATAGGGTCCAGATCTCAGCCTAGCTGGCAAGCTAACCTCCAGTACCCTCTCTGTCCCACCAGTGCTTCGTGTCCCTGCCCAGGTAGCTGACACACAACATACACTTTGAGATAAGTATTTATACAACTTCACAGACACTCCTGGAAAAGGCTGACATAGATTCTCCAGCTGTGCCCCTTTACTCAGACTATATGGTAGTAATTACTGCCACCACCAGTTAATAACTATCAGCTACCCAAAGCCCCTTAAAAGGGTGTCCAATTATTACTGTGCAATATTATTATCCAATTGGTAAGTGTGACTAATCAGTCTAAGGCTTATTAGAGTGGCCATGTACAATAAACTCTATAAATATGCAATGTACTCTAGAGCTTAACTTAACTCTACACAAACCAGCCACAGGTAAAAGTTTTTTAAAATATTTTATAATAAATAATTAAAAACACAGGACAATACGACTACACAACAGTGCTATCCAAGAGTTCAGAGATCACACAGAAACTTAAAATAATTCCGTAGTACAGTTCTGACATAACAGAAAAACACTTAAGTCTAATCTTTATAGTCCTAGCTATTTCTACAAGAAAACATGCTTCTAAGATACTACTTACATAAAGAGAGCATAAGGCAGTGCTGAAGGTTGGATATCAAGATCAAAATGCTTACAGTCTCTCTCTGAGCAACAGTTTAAAATCACTAACACATTTCTGCTGGGCCCTTCCAGATTACATCATTTTGACTCTTAGGTTTTCCGGGTATACATATTACATCATTTTGACACTTAGGTATGGAGTTTCCAGGTCAGCAGACTACATTATTTAGCAAGCTAACACTTGCTCAGGAAACTACAACAATAAAAGACATTCCACATGTATACTCTAGTAATTATTCCTTAAGTTAAAACAATAGAAAGAATGTGTTCAGCTAGCCTCTTCAGCACCACTATCTAGATCAAAGGGTATACAAGACATAATTGTAACTTCAAAAGAAAGATTTGAAATGATTGGCTTAGTTTTCCTTACAGTACATTGCAATGTTGCTACAATCTTGAAGTTCAACATTTTACAGTGTTTTCTTTCATTTAAGAAACAAGCCTGTATTTTACATTTATATTTACAAATGCCAGAATTATATATCAAATTCTATTTGAGTAGGCTGGCAGCCTTAACCCCTTCTCTACCAGGCTTCACACCCTACTCCAGAAATATTTAAAAAACAGTGAGCATACAAGGGAATCCAGAGATAGATGTCGTGCTGTAATGACTTGGCCAAGTAACTGTGGAAATATTATGAGAATTGATATAAGTTGGGTTTACTTAGTACTGTGGATATGTGAGAGAAGCTGTAATTGTAGTTGTCTTGCCAGATATAAAACAAATATATACGATGGAAAGCAAACACATACTAAACTTAATATAGCAAACTTGTATAATACATTATGACAGAAAGCTCATATAGTATATAAACAGGTGAGGCTGTAACTTTGGGTGAGACATGCTCAATGGATGAGAGCTTATGACTAAAGAATTATATGTTTTAAATTCACAGTGCAATGAATAGCAATGACTTTATGCACATGACTGAAGAATTGATAGAAAGAATTAAATCAGCTATTTCACTATTTTGTTAGATAAAACTGAAAGGTTTACTGAGGCAGACAAATATACAAATAAGGAAGAATGTTATTTCCTAAGTACATACATTCCTCCAAAATGTAATGATGAACAGAAAATAGACTGTTGTGGAATAACCTGGAGAAAATAAATTAAAGAAATATCTCAGACAATCTGAGTAATGTGTTAGTTGTTAGTGATGTAAATGCCTACACATGGCCATTAATAGAGTATTCAAGTTATCTGAATGAGAGAAAAGTGAGAAATATGTTAAGAATTAATAATGGGAATTGAGCTGCTGAAAATTATAGACAAATATAATTTATTCATGTTGAAGGGTAAGTGCATTGGTCAAAGTGCAGGATTTACATTTACTTTGGAGAAATCAGGACTGGTTGTTTAGGGAGGCATCCCAGTAAGGACTGATTAGTATACCACTAGCAGTAGGCCATCATTAATAGATAAACTTGCTTTTGAATGGAAGAGGCTGAATAACTAATGTTAACTAGGAGAATAAATTAGCACTACATTCACAAATGCATTGCATGCTATCAGCTTCAACAACTAAAAAAAGAAAACAAAAGAGAGTTACTACTGGAGCTTTCTGGAGTATGTTGCCATCTTTTCAGATGCCTTACTGGAAGTCAGATTTTATTGTGGACTTTCTACTTTTAATGCAAGATAAAACAAAAACAAGATAAGTTAACTAGAGCTTAATCTATGCTTCAACCATTTCAGTTATCTTATTATAATGAATGTATACTAACTTCTTTAATGTAATACTTATGGAAATATAATATGTGTTAGCATTGAAAAGGCACATTTTAGAAAACTGGTGCACAGGATTTATTTATTTGCTGTTTGTTTTATTTTTGACCTGGAAAGTGAATTGAAAGAAACAGTTTCAGAGATTGTGCATGATCAAATAGCAAATGTATTCCAAAAAGTAAAAAGTTGAACAGTTTAGAAATTCAGATAGAGTAAGAGTACATGGTACATATAGGCGGCATGCTTACAGAGGAACATACAGAGGCCATGCACACAACAGATAAATAATATATTGATAAAGGTTTCAATGTTTGCAAAGACTCTGAAATGTTTTCATGCTTACACAAGTAAATAGTCATTACATTTATACTGCTTGGTACTGATGACCATGAAGGCAAAATCTATATTCTCAGGCAGCAGGAAGATATGCAACAAGAGATTAAAATGTTACTGTAATTTTCTGATGAGAAGTGGCTATACATTGACATGGGCATTAACAATACATTTTTATCAATGGAATTAGTTTAAAGTGATGAAGGAGAAATTATAGGGTTGGTCAAACAGAAAAAAATTAAATTGTTATGTATTGTCTGAAACAGGGGTAATATAATGTAGTTTGCTATGCAATGCATTTTTGTTATTTGCTATTCAGAACTTATCTCAACACTTTATCCCAGAGATTAGGGTAAGAAAAATGAAAGATGAATCCAATATAAATTTGTTAGTCTGTACAGAAGGGAGCAGAGTTGGTTTGCGATTGATGATTACTTAGTTTTGTTCTGTGATGACGTTTAGAGGCTCATGAAGGAGAAGTGTTTTGTGTAATGATTTTGTTTTTAATAGTAAGGAAAATAAGATGTATTCCTTCCTTAACTGGAAACCATTTGGCTTAATGGAGGATTATATGGTGATGTTTGATTTTGACTGACAATAGAATAATTATTAAAGATTAATATGTTTAGTAGATTTTAGACGAAAGATAATAAGCTGTAGGTGAGTCCATATTTGACACTGGTGTGGAGGATATCTTTTTAATTGCATCTTATTCTTATGGAATAAGGAAATGATAGATCTTCTAGGAAAAGGAGAGAGGGAAAGTGGTTCCTTTTCTTCTTCAGGTTGTTAAAGAGGGTGGTCATAGAGAAAAAGGGGAGAGAGAGAGAGAAAGAGCGAGAGAGAGAGAGAGTTCAGTGAGATACCCAGATATTTTTTAATATAGTGAGATTTTTGTGAAGTTGTTTTGTGTGTGAGGAATGGTGAAGGATGTGACAGATGTGAGTCTAATATTAGTACCAAAAATTAAAACTTTTGGTTTATTCCAGTTGTAGAGCATAACTTAAAAATGAATCATTTGGTTAAAAGGCAGAATTGGACAAATGTAGGTCAGAGAAATGAAAATGGATGAAGATAGATAACAAAAGCTGACCAAGCACTGACCTCTATGGGATATTTAGAAAACAATTATTCGATTAAGTTATTTTCTATCTGTACTAATTCCCATTCGAGTGGAATTTAGTGGCTCGACCACCTATGATGCTTTGCATCAGAGCACATCTGAGCTAAGCAGTATTGTTCTGTACTGCTTACAGTCTTAGACATTATTACACCGTATTACATACGTGACTGTGTGAATAGCTCATTGCCAATATTTAAAAGTATATCTGAAGTAACTTATGATGTAATGATTTTTTTTTATGTAGAAGCAAAATGCTACATACTTGTCTATGCCCAAGTCAAGATGTTTTATGTATGGAATTATTTATCAAATGGTCTATGAGCCTGCATTCATGTAATTATTAGTTTTTTCTCAATGAAGTACATTTTTCCTGTACTCCTTGTAATCTGTGATGTAGAAAAATCTGATGTATTGAGGGTCAGCTTAGGTGTTAATAGGGCCTACTACAACTTCAGCTGCACTGAAGTGAAAAGCTATTGCAAATGGTGAGTTGGATTCAGTGTGCTACCCTAGTACGCAAATATAAAATAAAGTAAAACAAAATAAAATTATTACGAATAGTCAGAGCATCAGCAGGACACAATAAAGAACAATCAATAGGAATACATGAGTCATGATCCACAAACATAATTAATGATTTCAACAAGACTGCTCTTATCATTAAAGGATTGCACTTACTGCACATAATACTCCTTAGTGAAGCAAGTGACATTTTACACACACAGTGGAATGCTGTGTATTTTGTCATCACCTCCACTCTTTCCAAATTATTATTACTATTATTAACTGCAGAATGGCAATTACATTTTACTAGCAAGAAATGTAGAAAATGAAAATTGGTAAAATAACCTGTCCTGATATTCTATGGAGAAAGATCCCTCATGAATGGGACCACCAATTTGATGTAAACTAAAACTGGAAATGCTGGCCTCAATGAACTGCTTCTCATACAGTAGTAACTAGACAGATCTGGAGCTATTGCCAACCTCACTTTACGTATCTCTAGAATAAGCAGCCTGGAGTTTTTGTAGAGATTAAGAGTGACAACCCTTAAATGAAAAAATGATTAAAATGGTTGAAACTCTTTCTTACCAAAATGGTTAAGAGCTAAAATGAGTGTTTGCCTCTTACTTTGATGAGCAGTAGCCATGTTGTTTCTTAAATGTATGGCAGGGTATACATGACCAAATGCGTATAGGTTGGCAATACTGAAGAAAAGTTGCAGTAACAGAAGCTTATTCCAACATTTTTTTTTCCTTTTGTTAAAATGACTGTTTAGTCCAGGTCTGTGGCATAGAAGGATAAATTAATGAGTGTGCCATAAATAACCGGAGTTTAAATATCAGCTCAGGGACTGTAAGAGTCGGGAGGCAGAAGATGAGAGATAGTATCTGAGAGCAGCTTACCTATCAAGTGGTGAGAGACTGGTGGTTCCAGTTATTTGACCACCAACATGGGCAGCAAAAGTTAGCATGGCACTAAAATAGAGAGGATCATTGATTTGGGCACTGTGATCCCAAGCCTGTGACAATAGCTATTGAAGCTTGTTTGTAGTAGCATGCATAAACAAGAAGAGGGTGCAGGACACCCCACAGTGTTTCAGGTACTGAACTTAGGCCACAGGAATAAAGAAAGGGCCTTAAAAGAAATCCTTCATTGCTGAAAGGCCACAGAGGACAGAAATCAACTGTTTGTCAAGACTACAACCAGTCTAACTGGCTGTTAATCCAGTTATCAGAATTGGGGAATTAATGGGCTCAAGACACATGCTGAGTGGGGATTAAGGATTAGCCAGAACTGAAGTCAAAAGAAGATAGAAAACATGATTTAGCTTCTGTTCTATGGTTAGTCAACCCACAACTCTGACTGAATGCCAAAAAAAAAGATGTTTGCTGAAAACAAGCAATGCCACAAGGAAGAACAGTTTAACAATTTTATATCTGATTTCTTTTAAAATTCACAGCTGCTTGTAAATGTCTGTCTGTCTATATATCTGTCTATACATATAATATGTATATTATATATATATACATACACATAGATATCATATGTATATATATATATATATATATATATATATATATATTTATTTATGAGTGTGTGTGTGTGTGTGTGTGTGTGTGTGTGTGTGTGTCTGTGTGTGTGTATATATGTGTGTACATATATATATATATATATATATATATATATGTATATATATATATATATATGTATATATATATATATATATATATGTATATGTATATATATATATATATATATATATATATATATATATATATAGATATAGATATATAGAGGGAGGTAAATATTGTGGGAAGAAATATCCAGGGAATTGTTATGACTAGGCTTGTATAGGCCCTAGGGCCGATAGCCTAGTACCAACCTATGAACCTATATATATATGTATATATATATATATATATATATATAT